>NC_053436.1:20934511-21026932 GCF_007990345.1 Gossypium hirsutum
CTTCGTAGGAAGACGATCAATAGAAATCATCCATAGAAAACTTCTCACTCTAGGAGGCACCTTTAACTTCCAGATTTTATCAAAATCATTACACATGTCCACCTTCCCAACCGTGAGCAATAACTCAGTTAATTTTCTCACCGAAAACACCCCTTTATTGTCATGTTTCCATAATAATCTGTCTTCCACCTCTGGGAACAAAATCCTACAGCTCATCGCTTCCTTTAAGCTAGAGACCATTTGAACCTCCCTTTCCAATAATGGACGAGAAAAAAAATCATCCCAATTGACCTCCTTGAACCCATTTGATGTTGAAAAATCTATAACCTTACCTTTCTTGTTTAAGACTAAATGAAATAATCTTTGAAATTCCACTCTCAAAGGTCTATCCCTACACCAGACATCCTCCCAAAATAAAATTGAATGATCGTTCCCCACCAGCCATCTAAAAGACTCAATCCCCGTCCATCTTGCTACAGTTGAATCTTTCGCGTTCTCTACAATACATTTCTAAAATTACGACATATCTTTTCATTTGTTCATTTTGAGCTGCCAAAATTGTACAGGATTTCCATACTTTGCAGCAATTAATTTCCTCCACAAAGCTTCTCTATCCACCGCAAACCTCCAACACCATTTAGCCAAGAGAGACTTATTTTTAACCCTTAAATCCACCACTCCCGTGCCCCCCTTAACCTTTGGTAAACAAATTTGATTCCAACTAATCCTTGCCATTTTCCTCCTACCCCCAACGCTTCCCCACAAGAAGTTTTGTCTAATTTTATCAACTTTTTTAATCACGGTAATGGGCGCTTGAAAAATTGACATAAAATAAATAGGTAGATTTGATAACACATCATTAATAAGTACCACTCTGCCAGCCCAAGATAGAGTCCTACTTTTCCAACCCACTAATTTCTTTTCAACTCTCTCCACAATACCATTCCAGGAAGATATCTTCCTTCGATCAGCTCCTAACGGGATACCCAAATAATTGAACGAAAATTCCCCAATTTTGCATTTATAAACAGCAGCCATTCTGTATACAAACTCCTCTTTAGTACTGAAACCCACTAGGCAAGATTTCTGAAAGTTTATATTAAGTCCCGAAAATATTTCAAAGCAACAAAGAATATACTTGGTATTCCTAACCACAACTTCATTCGGTTTTAAAAATAATATGGTATTGTCCGAAAATTGTAGATGTGAGACCGAATGCCCGAGAATAACATTTTTAAATCCCTCAATGATCCTTAATTCCTCAGCTTCCACTAGCATCAGATGCAAAACTTCCGTCACCACAATAAATAAAAAAGGAGATAATGGATCCCCTTGTCGAAGGCCTCTGAACAATCTAAACTCATTTGTAGCCGATCCATTAACAAGCACTGCAACCCTCGCTGTTGACACACACTCCACCATCCATCCTGTCCACCGTTCACTAAAACCCATCTTTAACAGAACCAACTCCAAAAAATCCCATCGCACACAATCATACGCCTTTGCAAAATCCAGTTTAAACATCAGATAACCACCCGAACCCTCCTTTTTTTAAATCGAATGTATCAACTCATTTGCAATTAAAATTCCATAAAAAATTTGTCTACCTCGTAAAAAGACAAATTGCGTATCGCTGACTACCTCCCCAATAACGTCTCGAAATCTTCTCGATAGAACCTTAGCAACAATTTTGTACAACGAGCTCACAAAACTTCTTGGTCTAAATTCAGTAACATCTTGCGGATTGTCATTCTTTGGAATTAAAGCAATAAACGACGAGTTTATACTTTTCTTCAGCTTTCCTAAATTGTAAAATTTCACCAGCATTTGATACAAGTCCTCTTGAACTTCCTTCCAACATTTTGTAAAGAAGCATAAATTGAAACCATTCGGGCCCGGAGCCTTGCTCTCATCACAACCCCAAACCGCATCCTTAATCTCCTCCATTGTAAAGGGCTTCTCCAAATTCTGCACATCAACTTCTTTTAATCTTTTCAATTTCAATCCCAAATCCATTCCCCATCTTCTTGAAGGACAACTAAAATAATTTCTAAAAAAATTAAACACCTTCTCCTTTACTTTCTTGGGATCACAAAACCACGAATTTCCAATTCTCATTCCATACACAATTTTCCTTTTCGCTTTAAACTTTACTCCTCTGTGAAAAAAATGCCGAGTTGGAGTCACCTTCTTTAAGCCATGTTAGTACTTCTGTCTCCAAATTGACTCTTTTAATTTAATAACCTTTCCCATTTCCAGTTCAAATCTTTCAATTCCTCCAATTCTGACTCAGTAAGCTCTCAATCATTACTAATAGCATCTAGAAGCTTTATTCTCTCTTCAATCTCAGTGATTCTTCTCTCCAATGAAAATCTATCCTCCCCATTCCATTTTCTAATCACACCTTTAAGCCTCTTCAACTTTTCGAAAACTCTACCTTTCTTTCTCGCCATCTCTCTCCATTCTTTCCTGATAATACTCAGGCATTCCGTTTTATTAATCCAAGTATTAAAGAACTTAAATGGTTCCGGGCCCAATCCACAGAACCATAAGATAACAGCACCGGAATATGATCAGAGACTGATCTGTTTTAATCCCTGTTGTTGAAAATACTCAGAATTTTCAAACCAATCTTCATCAATTAAAAATCTGTCCAATCTGCTTTTCTTATTTTTCGGTCCCAACCAAGTAAATTTTTTCCCAAGCAATGGCAAATCCACCAACTTGCAATTCTCTATGAATTTCCCCAAATCCCTCGAACCTCTTAATCCTACACAATTACTTCTCTCACTCTTGTTTCTAATTGCGTTAAAGTCTCCACCCACAATTCAGTGATTTGTAAATTGTTCTCTTATCTCAATTATTTCCTCCCAAAAAATTCTCTTGCCCAATAAACATTAATCAACACCCCTTCCCACCCTTCCGAACACCATAACCCTTCAATCACAATCAACCGATTAGAACACATATCTTTTTTCAACATAAAACTTGCTTTGTCCCATATGGTTATCAACCTACCTGATCGGCCCACAGCAGTTGTAAATCTAAAATCAATATTATCATCACCCCACATTTTACTTATATTTTCCCTTGACACTTCTTCTAATTTTGTTTCCTGTAAAAAACAAACATCTACCCTATGAAGTCTAACCAATTTGTTTACCATTGTTATCTTTATATCCAAACCCAGTCCCTTAACATTACACGAAACAATTTTCATCTATTCTAGCCAAAATACATTCACAAATAGTTAATCTCAATAGAAGCACTCACCAGAATTTGCTCTTAATTTTTATTATTTTGGGCCTCCTTTACTGTTGCTCTTCGAGTCTCATGATGTCCTCTATTAGATCTCTTTCATCTCCCCTCACACTAAGTCCTAATTTCTTCCCTATCTCCCAAGTCTGCTTAGCCTTTCTAAGTATAACCTTTCGTCTGTTACTAATGTCTGAATCAGACAAAGAGAGGTTCATAACTTTATCTTCTCTCCTTAACTCTTCATTACTCTTTCCCTTCCTCTTACTTTGATCCCTCTTTTGTTTTTCTTTGGAAGACAACACTCTATCTTGAATTTTTCGCATGGAGCTTATCCTCTTGTTGAATTGTTTCTTTTTCCTCCTGCTTCTGATTACATTTGAAAATTCCTCTTCAACTTCCTGACTAAAGTCCCAACCCTCAGACTCTAGAATTTCATTTG
Organism: Gossypium hirsutum; assembly: GCF_007990345.1. Classification (NCBI taxonomy): domain Eukaryota; kingdom Viridiplantae; phylum Streptophyta; class Magnoliopsida; order Malvales; family Malvaceae; genus Gossypium; species Gossypium hirsutum. Next base: position 20,938,209 of record NC_053436.1, read on the forward strand.
AATTTGGGGAATTCTGAATTGCTTCCTTAGTATACCTCCCGGTTCAAGTGTAGCCCTTCTATACTGATAAAGCCCAACTCTTTGTCAGAATCCACTACACCACCTTGTTCCCCACTAGGGCCTATCTCCAAGGCCAAACCCATGTTAAAAACATCTTCACTTGCCGGATCCAACCCTCTATTTAGTCTACTAGCTCTTGCATCAACATCTTCTAAAATTTCCAGACTTGCAACAACATTATCACCTTCATTTAATTCTTCCAACACCTTCTGAAAATTATTTCGATCACTTACATTTTCAATAACTTTTTCCTTGACTCCCTCTATCGAATCATTTCAGTTTCTAGCCTTTCACTTTTTTGATTCCATTTCGATCACCGATTCTAATTCTGATACACTTTCCACGGATGCCCCCTGCTTTCTTTTCTTCTTCACTGAATTGTCTTTACTATTAAATTCCTTCGACCATCCTCTTTCCTTGATTCTAATTGAAAATCTGACATCTCCTACCTCTAATAAAGAAACCTTATTTAACATTTGAACTTGCGAAATTGAAATCATCATCTCAACCTTCTCAAAGTTATTCGCACCTGACCAATTTTCAGCCATCGACACCAGCGTACCCCATTTTCTAGCTATCCTTTTAAACATCTCATAGTTCCAGCAATGTATAGGTATTTTAGATACTTCAATCCATTCGAAAACATCAACTTTTTCGACCAAGGTGCAATATGTATAAAGAATTCCTTCAAGTACGACCAGTCTCTTTGTTTCAAAATATCATAGAGTTCGTCATCTGGAATCTCGATAAGAAAATGATTTCCTTGAATTCTCTTAACACTGATTTCATCTAAGCTCATTCCCACAACTCTGTCAGCTAAATTCTTCACTTCACAGAAAGAAACCACCTCCCTCACCAGACATTTTTGTAGCTTCCATAGTTGTTCATTCTCAACATGGCCTTGTACTAAATTTCCTATACTCTTATCCCCTCGGCCCGAACCATCACTTTCAAATCTGTTTGGCATCTCAACATCATATGTTCCTCGACCACTTTTTCTCTTCTCCCAACGACCACTCTTATCTGGTTTAATTCATTTCTATCCAATAATTTTTTATGTTTAACCACCCTTCTCCATATTGATATTCTTACTTTAAACCTTGCTATATTCACCCAAATTTTGCTACCAAGAATCACAAAACCATTTAGTCTTGTTATCGCCCGTTTTGCATCTAAAAAATTAGAAAATCTTATGAAACCGAATCTCTTTCTGCTCTTGCTTGTTTTCTCTGGAATAAATGCATCTACCACCTTTCTATGATAACTGAATAATGTCCATAGCCCTTTCCAATGCATAGTCATTGGAATATTGAACACAAACACTGTGATATAAGATCCTCTCATTTTTAGTCATTTAAGAAGAAGATCTTAACCACTTATTATAGGACACTATCGCATTGAAGTCAATATGGTGCTACTTGGCCATGGTTGCTTTATGATTCAATCACAGAGTAAGCTGAACCCTCTAGTTTCTACAATGTTATCGAGTCCAACTGAGCAGTCATTTCAAGTGTCAAATAAATAACTCTGGCTGTCACCTGACACTGATTACAAAGCTGAACATAAGAAGGTAAGGTTGGCGGATATATAATCTCCTGTCTTGAATTTGCACATGTTGTCATGCTTATATTACATACCATGCATCAAGATTTCTAATATTAAGGCTTTTTGCTATTCAAAGAATTAGCAGTTCCACAGATGGACCAACTTCACCTCGAAGATGTCCATAGTGCCTCTGCCTTCGTATGGTAGCGTAACAATCACAAGTTTCTTTAACTTCCTATCTTCCACACCATTTGTAAGGCCTAGTGCAGGGATCAATCTCTATTGCATTATTTAGTAAATGGACTGTAATCTCAGTCTCAGTTATTGATCCATGTCTGTTGGGAATAAGAACTTGGCTTAGATGATATTGGGGTGCAGCGAGGAGGATGGTCTAGTTCTTTTTCTTCATTGATATGATCACAGTCGTGTAGCTATAGTGGAACTCGACAAAAGTAGAGCAATCAAGGATCAGACATTCCTTATTAAATCAACTATCCAGAAAAGTGAAAAAATAGAAGGTACTCCTATTCAACAGCAATGAGTGCTGCCTTACTTTCTTGGCATTCCAATCATTTTCAAGAATAAGTAGACTTAGTACTAAAGGTTGTCATGAAGCAAAATCAATCCGGCTATGTTGTTACTAAACCATTTATGCTGGTGTTAGCTGTCATCTATTCTTACCAAATGATATTCAGTGTCTTAATATTCTTTTACTCCTAACAATTATATGCCTATGTAGAAGAATCTCTACTTTGCCGCTCATGGCACTTTATCTGAATTCAGAAGTTCAAAGAGTGGTGGAATTCCAGAGGTATATTTTCACGGCAAGCGATGTCAAAAACTTAAACTTAGAGAGAGAAAAAATAGCTGCAAAATCCCAAAACTTAAATGCAATTCCAATATTCATTAATGGTTTGGAGAAAATTCAAAGCACTTGGACAGGATGGTTTTCTAGCGATTTTTTTTTTCAGAAAAATTGGGATGTCGTGGGTGCTCTTATGATTGATACATGTCTAAACTTCCTTAATTAGGGTAAGTTATTAAAAGAAATAAAATGTTTATTGTGTTAATCCAAAAAAGTAAATGCCTGAAGAAAGATAGTTTTGTTCGATAAGCTTTTGTAATGTTGCTTATAAGATTGTATTAAAGGTATTAACTAAGAGATTAAAGTCAATTCTTATCTATCTCATATCCTCGTATCAAAATGCATTCATTGGACGAAGGCAAATAGGAGATAATTAATATTATTCTTGCCTCAGAGATCATCAATCTGATTAGCAGAAAAACAAGAGGTAAAGGAAGTATAGGTGCACTGAAATTGGATATGAATAAAGCATATGATAGGTTGAGCTTGAATTTCCTAAAGATGATTCTGAATGCGAGTGTTTTTGAGGGTAGATGGACAAACTTGATCATGCAATGTATTTTGATAGTTTCATGCTAAATACTGATGAATAGTTCTCTTATGAGTAGTTTTAATCCTACCAGAGGACTGAGATTAGGTGACCCTCTTTCAGCATATCATTTTGTTTCATGACAAAATGTTCTGTTGATCATGATTAGTAAAGCAAAAAGAGAAGGCAACTTCAAGGTCTCAAAGAGAGTAAGAAGAATATACCAATTTCTCACCTTCGTTTTGTAGATGATAGTTTTTTATTTTTTTTAAATGAGTAGGGAATCATGTCAGGCAATGAAGAAGATTTTGGAGAAATACTATAATTTTTGAAGTTTGAGGATAAATTATAACAAATTAGAGCTCAAAATCAATAAGAACTGTCACCCGAAGTTCAAAAGAAAGTTCAGAGGCATTTTGCAAGTTAAGTCAAGTGGAGATTCGGGTAAGTATCTAGGGATGGATTTTGGACTCAAAAGTAATAATAAAAAAAGGGTAAAATATTTCAACTAGTAATTGATAAAATGGAGCCTGAGTTATCATTGTGGAAATCAAAACTACTCAGTTAAGGAGGAAAGTTAACCCTGATCAAATCAGTGCTATCTAGTGTTCCTATTTATTTCCAATTTATCAATTATCACGTTTCTAAGACATAAAGAGAACTTGTGATACAATGGATCAAATCATGAGGAATTTTTGGTGGGGAGATGAATCGAACAAGAGGAAACTACATTTTATCAATTGGAACATAATTTGCTTTAACAAATCCGTAAGTGTATTTGGGTTTAGAAATATGCAAGCATTGAACAAATCACTATTGTCCAAACTTGCCTAGAGAATCACTAATGGATACAGTTGGCTCATTTAAGAAACTTTGGTAACAAAATATTGCACAAGGAAATATTTCATTTAGACAAAGAAGAAATCAAGAGATTCCTGAAATTTGAAGAGTATTCTAGCCGAGAAGGAGTTAATAAAAGAGAATATTTCATGGCAAAACTAGAGTGAATGGGATACATTTAATAAAGGAATAGAGCACAATCGAATAAGTAATGATGTGTCTCTTGAAAACTTTTGCTGGTAGAACTTCACTAGTCCAAAGCCATTGACCGAGTAGGGACTTGTATGGGATAACCAAGAGGACATTGAGAAGTGCTTCAAGTCTTTCTATGAAAACATATTTTTAGAAGTGGATCAAAATAATTATAATTATATTGAATGTTTTTTTTGAGAGAATTAGTTATTCCAAAAATTATGGATCATTTATTGTCTGAACTCAGTGCACCTTTCACAGAGGAGGATATAAAAAAATAGTCTTTGAAATAGGACCTCTCAAAGCACCTAAACCAGATGGTTTTTCATCCATATTTATTTTAGAAAAATTGGGATGTGGTGGGTTCTCGTGACTGATGCATGTCAAAACTTCCTTAATTAGGGTAAATTATTAAAAGAAATAAACAAAATGTTTACCGTGTTAATCCCCAAAAGTAAATGCCCAAAGAAAGTTAGCATCATTGTTCAATAAGCTTCTATGTTGAAAGTTGGCAACAATGCAGCAGCAAGCAAATGTCCAATGTGTAATTTGGCTGTTAAAACTTTTTGTAACATGTGACTTATGTTTAGGTTGATTGTAATTTTTGTTTTGCGAAGGATTAGTTATGTACTTAGCTGATTTAGTAGCCTCTTAGGTCATCATTAAGCTGGTTTTACAGCTTGCATACTAGCACAAGCAATGTTTTGTTTTCTTCCAGTTTAAAGAAGCTACTTATGTATATTGTAATGTTGCTTATTAAAGTAATTAGATTTGTCAATTTTTCTCTCAACTAACTTGTGTTTTTGCTTTTATTTTTCATCTTTCAAACACAAATTTTATTGTTTTTGATCTTTGGATGCTGATATAACTCAAAAAATGATATCAAGAGCCTGTCATCTTTGAGGGCCTTTTGCTATGTGTTGTTCATTTGAGTGTTCTGTGCCTCAAAGAAAAAAAAAATAGAAGCTATTTTGGTTGGTTTTTTAGTTGCTACAAAAGAAAGAGTTTCTCACCACCACCACATGTTTTTGCTGGTGAAAACTACAACATTTGGGTTTTGAAAATGAAAACATACCTGCAGGCTCATGATCTGTGGAGTGTTGTTCAAACTGACACAGAGCCACCACATTTGAGAGCCAATCCTACCATAGCTCAAATTAGGCAACACAATGAGGACTGTGTGAAAAAAGTATAAGGTTATGTCATGCTTTCAAAGTGGAGTTTTAGATGTAATTTTCACAAGGATAATGGCTTGTGACATTCCAAAGCAGGCCAAGGACAGACTCAAGGAATAGTTTCAAGGACCAGATAAAACCAAGTAGCAGCGGCTGATCAATGATCACGTGATTCGTAACAAGTAATAAATATTTATAATGAAGATCAAACCTAGACTAACTATTATCACGACGAAAAGGCAAGCGCACCTATCACACAATAGTATAGTAATGGCAAGACCGGGATATCGTACTCAAGGGAACCAAAAGTACTAGTAATGACTGTTTTTTTATTATCTAGCCTGAGAATAATGGGGTTTTGTTTTAATTAACTAATTATCTAAACTAAGAACGCACAGAGAAAAGAGTTGGGAAATTGCTTTTGGGAAAATCAATTGACTTGAGACAATACCTAAGGAAAAATTCACCTAGACTTTACTTGTTATTCTGGCTCCAAACCGGACGATTTGTTCATTCAACTTGTTCCATAGAGATCCCTAAGTTATGTTATTATCCTTATTCAAGACTAATAACGTCTAATCCCTAGATTGAATAACCGAGACTTTTCTCTAATTACCACACTAGGGTTGCATTAACTCGATCTATAGATCCCCTTATTAGGTTTCACACTAATCTGGCAAAATCTTGTCACCCTATTTCTAGGCGCGCAATCAACTCCGCTTAATTATGACAAAAGTACTCTTAGACAGGGTCTATTCCTCCTCTGAATAAGAGCAAGTCTTGAATCAGTATCCTGGGATATCAAAACAAGAATTAAGAACACATAATTAATAACAAGTCAAATATTTATCATACAATTCAGAAAATAATAACAAGATTTGTCTTAGGTTTCATTCCCCTTAGGTATTTAGGGGATTTAGTTCATAACTAAATAAGAAAACATCTCTGAAGAATAAAGAGTACAAAACATAAAGAAAACCCAAAACTCCTGAAGGAAAATTGAGGAGAGGTTTTCAGTCTTGATGATGAATCCGAATTCTGAGATGGATCAATCGACTTCCTTGGGGTAAATCCTTATCCCCTATTCTTCCTCCTCTAGGGTGTATTTATAGGCTTTGGAATGCCTAAAAGCCTTCAAAATTAGCCTTTTTCGAATTGGACTCAACTTGGGCTCGGTAGGGGCATGCCCGTGGCACATGCCCGTGTTTGATTATTTTAGGCCGTGCTCGAGCCTGCCAAATTGACATGACCATGTGGTCTACTTGTGTGAGGAGGTCCAGGCCGTGTTGATTTCGTACTTTGGCCCATTTTCTCTGTTTTTGGCCCATTTCTCGTTCTTTTCGCTCTCCTATGCTCTCCTAAGTATAAAACATGAAATTAAAGCTTTAGGAGCATCGAATTCACCAATGCTAATGAGAAATCATCCATAAAATGCATTAAACATGTATAATTTATGGTTTATCAAATACTCCCACACTTAAGCATTTGCTTGTCCTCAAGCAAAATCCTCAACTCTTAATCAAAATAAATTCTCCCCAACTTATAATTCTTATCAATAATATCTCCAAATAATCCATAGGTAATCAATACATTGAGAATTCAACTAAAGGTAAGCCGTTTTGTTTTTTTGAAAAGGAAACAAATGAATCTTAAAAACGAATGAATCTTAAAAACGTAATAAAGGAAAATAAAATAAGATAATTATTCCAATATTTCAAGTGGCACGGCCAGAGCACGCGGCCGTGTGTGCCGTGGCTCGGCTGTGTTTGTCGCGAATTAAGATGTCGCCCACGGTCTTCTCGCATGCCCCTGTGTATAGGCTGTGTCTCTACGTGATCATGTCGCACGGCCGTGTCAGGCGTGGTTCGCTTCTCCCACCCCCATGTGTTAGGATACCACGCCCGTGTTCACCTATCTAGTTTGCCCATGGCCATGTCGCACGGTCGTGGGGATTTATCGAATCCCGTGTTTTGGGGAAATCATGCCTTGCTTCCATACGGTAGTATCGCATGGCCGTGTCTCTTCCCCTGCTTGGCCACGGCCTTAGGCACGCCCGTGTGCCTGGCCGTGTGTGCTGAAAAACTTTGCAATTCAAAGATAAAGTTAGTGATTTAAAGTGTTAGAAATTAAGAATAAAGAAATCAAAATATGTTAGTGCTCGAGTTGCCTCCCAAGAAGCGCTTATTTATAGTCTAAGCTCGACTTACCTCTCTGTTGAATGATCATGGTGGTTCGAGGAGTTTATACTCCTCGTTCCGGCTATCAATCTGAAAATAAGGTTTTAAACGGGTGTTATTTACCTTAAAAGTGCCGAACTTGGGATGACTCACCTCCACTGTACCAAATGGGAAAATGCTGAGTACCGTAAGAAGGATTTCTTCATTCGGTGTGGTAGTGACAACGTGGGGATCTGCGGCATCTAACAACACTTTATCTCTAATTTGAAGTTGATTTGGAGAGGTATCAAGCTCGTTTTGGCGTAATTTTAGTTTATCGTGTGCTTTCGGTTTATGTGTTCGCCATTCATCTAGCTCCTTTATTTGCAGCCTTCGTTCCTCATGGACGTCTTTGTTCTCTAATGATAGTAGTGCACTGTCTCTGTTGTCTTGGTTCGAGAAGGTTCCTTTAAGGAAGATTGAATATTAGTTTTATCATCGACAGGTTTTATAGCATTATCTTGAGTCTTAGAGGTTTTGACTGAGTCGCGTGCTTGGAGTGTTACTGCGTCGTCACCTGCACGAAGTGTTAGCTCTCCTGTACCTACATTAATAATGGTTCTGGCAGTTGCTAAAAAGGGTCGTCCTAAACTTAAAGGTACCTCGTTATCCTCATCCATGTCTAAGATGACAAAGTCTACTGGGTAAATAAATTTATCAATTTTAACGAGAACATCTTCAATAATACCCTTAGGAAATCTAACTGTTTTGTCAGCCAATTGAATACTTATCCTAGTCTTTTTGGGTTTACCGAGACCTAGTCATTTAAACATTTTATAAGGCATAACATTTATACTTGCCCCTAAATCAGCTAAAGCATTATTCACAAATAAACTACCAATTAAGCAAGGAATTGTAAAACTCCCTGGATCTTTCAATTTGTTAGGTAGCTTATTCTTTAGAATAGCTGAGCAGACTGCATTGAGTTCCACATGCGATGTAGTGTCTAACTTTCGCTTATTGGTCAGAAGTTCCTTTAAGAATTTTGCTGAGTTGGGCATCTACGAAAAAACTTCAATAAAGGGTAAGTTAATATGTAATTTCTTTAAGAGTTTGACGAACCGAATTGTTCCTCTGTTCTATCTTTCTTTATTGCATTAGGATATGGCACACGAGGTTTATATTTGACAGTCACTGGTTTGTTTGTATTTTGGTCTACCTCATCTCTCCCTTTGCTTACCACTGTTTCTTGCCTCAGTTCTGGTTCAGGCTGAACGACTCCTTCTTCTTTTTGGATATTAATTGTGTTGAGCTGTTCCCTTGGGTTGGGTTCAGTGTTACTTGGCAAGCTACCTTGTGGTCGTTCAAAGATTAGTTTAGAAAGCTGGCCTATCGAAGTTTCGAGCCCCTGGATCGATGCTTGTTGATTCTTAAGTGCTGTCTTGGTATTTTGGAAATGGGTTTCTGACATTGATATGAATTTTGAGAGCATCTCCTCTGTAACACCCTGTACCTGAGACCGTTACCGGAGTCGGACACGAGGGGTTCACAGACTAAATTCACTTATTCTCACAGTCCATTTTGAAAATTTCCAGACAGCTGACTAACTGCGTCACTGTCACCTTAAAAATCATATCTTGAGTTCCAAAACTTGAAAATCAGTTTTGCAATTTTTCCCTGAAACTAGACTCATATATCCATCTACAAATTTTTTTCTAGAATTTTTGGTCAGGCCAATTAGTACAGTTTATTAGTTAAAGTCTCCCCTGTTACAGGGTTCGACTACTCTGACCTCCACGCACTACGATTTGGATATCTCCCTGTACAGGGCTTCAATACTGATGCCGTTTGTTTCTAATGAAACTAGACTCAAAAAGGAATCTATAAATATAAGGAATGACTTCTAATTATCTCTGCTTAATTTATAATGAATTTCCAAAGTTGGAATAGGGAATCCAGAAACCGTTCTGGCCCTGTTTCGCGAAAATCTAAATATTTCTTAACATACTATTCATATGATCGTTTCGTTACTTTCCTATGAAAATAGATTCATCAAGGTTAGATTACATAATTTATTCACTATTTAATTCCATTCCTACTATTTTTAGTGATTTTTCACATTCACGTCGCTGCTGCTATCAGCATCTATTTTTAAGGTAGACTTTACCTATTACATAGTTTCCATGATTCAACTAGCCCTTTTGCATAAATAGCACAAAATATGATCATGATTAACCATTCCAATGGCTAATCGTTCCCAAACATTTCCATACCTCTTAATGAGCATCATACAAGACGATTATAAAATTAAGCTCAAAGTGTATATAAGCCATTTTCGCATGGCTATCCAAATTTATACAAAACCAAAGGGTCCATGACCAACAACAAAAAGGGTAGTCCTATACATGCCATTTCAAAGTTCAACCAAAAGTGTACCAAAAGGGGCTTTGATAGTGTGGGCGACTTCGACTTCGACACTCCTGAGTCCGATAGCTGACGAACCAAAATCTATAAAACAGAGATTCAAAGAAACGGAGTAAGCATTTGGTTTTGATAAAATGCTTAGTAAGTTTTGAGCAATGGAATTAGGCTCAACTGAAGCATAGCATTCATATAACTAAACGGATAATTTCATATACACATATATTCTCAAAAATCAGTCCTACTTCACATTTCCAACCCTTATATTCATACATAAGGGATCAACTTAACCAAAAACCGGAAGCTCTTTAATCGACTGAGCGAATGCTATTTAAGAGGAATCAATTAATCCAATGCATGTACAACACATACCTCGTTGTTGAGATTTTACGAGCGTATTAATTGAAATTATTACAGCAGATCGCTCATTCCCAAACTCAAGTAATCTTCGGGATTTAGCCGGATATAACTACTTGCGCAAGGCCTTCGGGTCTTAGCCCAGATGTGGTCACTAGCATAAATGCCTTCGGGACTTAGCCCGGATATAGTCGCTAGCACAAATGCCTTCGGGTTTTAGCCCGAATATAATTGCTAGCACAAATGCCTTCGGGTCTTAGCCCGGATATAGCAACTCGCACGAATGCCTTCGGATCTTAGTCCGGTTATAGTCACCTAGCACAAAAGCCTTCGGGACTTAGCCCGGATATCATTCGAATAACCATGCACATATATCAATAAATCATGACACATCCATATTTCATTTTCATTACCAAAGCTCAAACATAAAACACTTATCACACTTACAAATTTCGGCTCAATAGCCACATACAAAGAGCATGATTTTGATTTACTCAAGACATAATCTAATCGAATCATAATCTAAACTCCATTACTCGAAAACTTACCTCGGATGTTGTCGAACGATTTCGGCGGCTATTCGACCACTTTTTCCTTTCCCTTATCCAACTTTGGTCCTCTAAGCTCTTGAGCTAATTCAAACAAATATAACTTATTAAAGTCTCAGTATGCTAGCTTATGGCCGAACATGACAATGAATTTGATGGGTCATATGGCCACCTTTAGCTCAAATACAAAATGGTCATATGCATTTTTAATCACATTAAGCAATTTAATACAATTCATTCGAACATCAAAAGAGAAGCTCAAGGTACTTAGCCCATATATACATTAGACATTAGAGTCACATATGTACGAAATCACGAATCGAATTCAACATATTAGCTAATATTTCCCCTTACCCGAATTTCTAAGTCAAGGTAAAGCCATCAATATGCTTACCTATGGCCGAACATACACATCAACTTATGTACTCATTCATGTGGCCGAACATACATGTCTATGCTGAGGCCGATTGCAACACTTAATACATTCTACAAGTATGGTCACTTGTATTGACTAAACCCCATTTTGTTTCAAGTTCAAAACTTGGCTAATACACATATATACACTATTAAAGCATCCTCTCCCTTTCCATCAATTCAACACATGCATTACTCATTAATATACAAAATTATATTCGGCCTTAGCACACAACTTGCTAGCCGATTCTTCTCCATCTAGCATCTAATGCACATATGTGCTCATTTGTTAGACCCTACTTCATCCAACAACAACCATATTTCCCCTCTTCTTCCTACCATGGCCGAATGCTCAAGATACCTCAATACCAAAACTTTTAGCTTGGATTGCTTAAAGAACTTGGTGATGAGTTCAAATTTACCTAACACCTCAAGCATCATAACACATCCATATACCTAACTTGCTAATAGTCTCAAGGCTTCAACTAAAACTTTTGAAGCCTCTTAGTCGAATACTAACTCTCTAATAATCCCAAATCCATCCATGAGATAGATAGAATTTAGACCAATCATCCAAGGGATGTATGAACTTTCAAAGCAACATTAAACATACCTTAATCTAGTGAGCCTCCATAGCCGATTTTCTCCAAGCTCATTCCCTTCCTTTCTTTCTTCTATTAGGCCAAAGATGTTCAAGGATGAATACTTTTTTTGTTTTGTTTCTTCCATTCACGGCAAAAGGGGGGGAACAATCACACACATTCTTTCTTTTTTTTTTTTCTTTTTTCATCATATTCCCTTTCATTATTTTATTACCATGCTTCTTATTTTGTTTTTCCTAACATACATCACTAACATAACATGTTTGTGACATGTTTCCACCCATAGCATGGCCGGCCATTATGCTTTAATTTGGCTAATTTGACATGCAAGGACAAGCACTTTCCCACATACATTAATAGGCCACTTGAACACTTGCCTAGCATATTTCTAAATTGTCTCACATAAGTCCCTACTAATAAATTTCACATACACTGACCAAATTAAAGTATGGAACTATCACACAAGCATTTACGCACATCATAAACACAGAATATAACCTTTAATTATTTATAAGACTCGGTTTCGTGGTCCCGAAACCACTTTCCGACTAGGGTCAATTTAGGGCTGTCACATCCTCAAGGTTCGGTTTCTTCTCTTATTGATAAGGTGGCTGTTGAAAACTCGAAAAATGTTGTGGTCTTTGATTTCCTAGACTGCCCCATGAAAAATTTGGGTGGTTCCTCCAACCTGCATTATAAGTATTACTGTATGGGTTATTTTGAGATCTAAAGTTATTGTTACCCATATAGTTGACTTGTTCCTCTTCGATTGTGGGATTGAAGGATTGATATTCTGTATGCACACCTCCTCCACTTGAGTCACACCTCATTACTGGATGTACCTGTGTAGAACCAAGTAAACTATCAATCTTTCTATTGTGAAGTTCTACCTGATTTGACAGCATAGTAACTCAGTCGACGTTAAAAACGCCGGCTGTTTTCGTTGGCTTATTCCTCATGACTTGCCACTGATAGTTATTCAGTGACATCTCTTCAATGAATTCATAAGCCTCTTCAGGTGTTTTGCTGTCGATGGTTCTGCCAGCAGCTGCGTCAACCATTTGCGGAGTCGAGGGATTCAGACCATTGTAGAGTGTTTGTACTTGCAGCCAAAGTGGTAACCCATGGTGAGGGCACCTTCTCAGTAAGTCCTTGTATCTCTCCCATGCATCGTAAAGTGTTTCTAAATCCATCTACAAAAAGAAGAGATATCATTACGTAATTTAGCCGTTTTAGCCGGTGGAAAATATTTTAGTAAAAATTTCTCGGTCATTTGTTCCCAAGTAGTAATTGACCCTCGTGGTAATGAGTTCAACCACTATTTAGCTTTGTTCCTCAATGAAAAAGGAAATAACCAAAGCCGAATGGCATCATCAGAAACGCCATTGATATTGAATGTATCACTAAATTCCAGGAAATTTGCTAAGTGGGCGGTGGGATCTTCATACTGCAAACCATCAAACTGAACAAACTGTTGTATCATCTGAATAGTGTTAGGTTTTAATTCAAAAGTATTTGCAGCTACAGCAGGTCTAACTATGCTAGATTCAGTTCCTATTAGAGAAGGTTTAGCATAATCATACATAGTACGTAGAGCAGGATTTTGATTAGCCGCAATTGCAGGAGGTAGCTAATTGCCTTGGTTTTCAGCCATCTTATCGGTTGGGAGTTGAGTATCGTCTTCTTGCTCGTTCTCCATGTATCATAAGTTGCGCCTTATTTCTCTTTGATTTCTACGAACTGTACGATCTATTTCTTCATCAAAAAGTAATGGTTCCGACGGGTTTCTTCTAGTCATAAACTATAAAAACTTGCCAAGAGAAAGAAAAAAGTAAATTACTAAATAATAATAAAAAAATTAAATTGCAAGAAAAATAAATGGCTAAAGTAATAAAAATTTAGCGTTCCTAATATTTTAGTTCCCCAGCAGTGGCGCCAAAAACTTGATCGCGTGATTCGTAACAAGTAATAAATATTTATAATGAAGATCAAACCTAGACTAACTATTATCAAGACGAAAAGGCAAGCGCACCTATCGGACAATAGTATAGTAATGGCAAGACCAGGATATCGTACCCAAGGGAACCAAAAGTACTAGTAATGACTGTCTTTTTATAATCTAGCCTGAGAATAATGGGGTTTTGTTTTAATTAACTAATTATCTAAACTAAGAAGGCACAAAGAAAAGAGTTGGAAAATTGCTTTTGGGAAAATCGATTGACTTGAGACAATAACAAAGGAAAAATCCACCTAGACTTTACTTGTTATTCTAGCTCCAAACTGGACGATTTATTCATTCAACTTGTTCCGTAGAGATCTCTAAGTTATGTTATTATCCCTATTCAAGACTAATAATGTCTAATCCCTAGATTGAATAACCGAGACTTTTCTCTAATTAGTACTCTAGGGTTGCATTAACTCGATCTATGGATCCCTTTATTAGGTTTCTCTCTAATCCGGCAAAATCTTGTCACCCTATTTCTAGGTGCGCAATCAACTCCGCTTAATTATGACAAAAGTACTCTTAGATAGGGTCTATTCCTCCTCTGAATAAGTGCAAGTCTTGAATCAGTATCCTGGGATATCAAAACAAGAATTAAGAACACATAATTAAGAACAAGTCAAATATTTATCATACGATTCAGAAAATAATAACAAGATTTGTCTTAGGTTCCACTCCCCTTAGGTATTTAGGGGATTTAGTTCATAACTAAATAAGAAAACATCTCCGAAGAATAAAGAGTACAAAACATAAAGAAAACCCAAAACTCCTAAAGGGAAATTAAGGAGAGATCTTCAGTCTTGTTGATGAATCCGGCTTCTGAGATGGATCAATCGGCTTCCTTGGGGTAATTCCTTACCCCCTATTCTTCCTCCTCTAGGGTGTATTTATAGACTTTGGAATGCCTAAAAGCCCTCAAAATTAGCCTTTTCTGAATTGGACTCAACTTGGGCTCAACAAGGGCACGCCCGTTGCACACGCCCGTGTTTGATTATTTCAGGTTGTGCTCGAACCTGCCAAATTGACACGGCTGTGTGGTCTGCCCGTGTGAGGAGGTCCAGGCCATGTTGATTTCATACTTTGGCCCATTTTCTCTATTTTTGGCCCGTTTCTCGTTCCTTTCGCTCTCCTATGCTCTCTTAAGTATAAAACATGAAATTAAAGCATTAGGAGCATCGAATTCACCAATTCTAATGAGAAATCATCCATAAAATGCATTAAACATGGGGTAAAAATATGTATAATTTACGGTTTATCAATCAAGCTAAGGAGGGACTTCTAGAATCTGAAGATGAAGGAGTCTGAATCCATCAAGTCATATTCTGACAGGATTATGGCTATAGTTAACAGTATTAGGCTTCTTGGGGATGATTTCAGTGGCAAAAGAATAGTTGAAAAGGTTATTACAACCCTTCTAGAGAAGTATGAGTCAAAAATTTCTTCCTTGGAGGACTCTGGTGACCTATCAACTATATCCTTGACAGAGTTGATAAATGCTCTTTACGCACAAGAGCAGAGAAGGGCAAACAAGATGGACGAGCATTCTGAAGGAACCTTTCAGGCTAGAAGTAAAGAAAGCTCAAGATCAAGTTCAAACTCAAGCTCAAGCTCAAGCTACAAGGGTAAGAAACCTTAGTCTGAAAAGAAAGAAAAGGCAAGGAAGGATGCTACCAAAAAGAAGTTTCCACCATGCACTCACTGCAAGAGGTCCACTCATTTAGAAAAGTACTTCTAGTTTAGGCTTGACATTTGGTGTAGAAGTTGCAAACACATTGGTGAAATGGAAAAAGGTCTATAAAAACAAGGCAAAAACACAACCACGACAGTCGAATAAAGCTCAAGCTACTGAGGATGTTCAAACTAGGAGGAGCATGTTTTTATTGCTTCTTGTTTTGCAAGTTCGAGCAAGGTCAGAAAGAATTGGTTGATTGACAGTGGTTGCACTCACCACATGGCATCAGATAAAGGCATGTTTAGGGAGCTAGATACCAGCTTTGTGTCCAAGGTCAAAATTGGGAATGGTAAGTTCATTGAGGTCAAAGGCAAAGGTAATGCTGTGATCTGCACTCAATCAGGTAACAAAACAATTTCAGAAGTTCTTTTTGTACCTGATATTGACCAAAAATTACTTAGTCTTGGTCAGTTGTTAGAAAAGGGTTACTCCCTTATCTTTGAAGATAAAACTTGTATGATTAAGGATCTCTTGGCCAAGAGCTAGTGACAGTGGCTATGCATGATAGATCCTTCACTTTAGACATGAATCAATTAGAAGTAAATGCTTGCACTACTCTGACTGATGAATCATGTTTATGGCATAAAAGGTTGGGGCATGTCCAAACTACCTTTTTCCTATTAAAAAACGTTGGAGAGCTCAAGAGAGGCTAGTTGAAGACATGTCCAAAATTGAGCCTAAAAATGAAGTCTATGATGTCAATCAACTTAGCAAGTAGACCAAACTAACTTTTTCCTATTAAAAAACCTTGGAGAGCTCAAGAGAGGCTCCAACTGGTCCATACTAATATTTGTGGACCTATGAAGACCTCCTTTTTAAATGGCAGCAGATATTTTGTGTTGTTCATTGATGGTTGCACTAGATTCTGTTAGGTGAATTTTTTGAAACAAAAATTAGAAGTGGCTAATTTCTTTTGCAAGTTTAAGGCTTTAGCTGAGAATCAAGCAAGTTGTAAGTTAAAGGTATTGAGGTCAGACAATGGGACTGAATATGTGTCCCAAAAGTTTTAGAAGATTTGTGATAAAGTTGAAATTCAGCATCAGTTAACCACCATCTACACACCACAGCAGAATTGTATTTATGAGAGAAAGAATATAACTGTTCTTGATATGGCTAGGTGTTTGTTTTTTGAAGGGAAAATGCCTAACATTTTTTGGTTGAGCAGTAAATACCTCAGTGTATTTACTCAATAGACTGCCAAAAAAAGCAATCAAAGGCAAAACACCATTTGAAGGTTGGTTTGGACACAACCCTACTGTCTCACACTCGAAAGTGTTTGGCTGTTTATGCTTCACACTCGTACCAGCTGAAAAGAGAACCACGTTGGAAAGAAGGTCCATGCCTGGAGTTTTTGTTGGCTATAGCAGCATAAAAAAGGGGTATAGAGTATTTGATCCATCTACTAAAAGGATTGTTATGAGTAGAGATGTGAAATTTAATGAAGGCAGTTGTTGGAAATGGGATAGAACAGATGCAAGCTTGTCTTAGCAAGACCAGCAAGATCTTGACTTGCAGTATGTTGAGAATGAAGCTGAAATTGAGGAAGGATATGATGGTTTACTTGTCAAAGGTACAAGGACTATCATGGACATCTATGAAAGATGTGATAACCATTGTTGAGCCTTCCAAATTTGATAAGGCTACAAAGGAAGACTGCTGGAAATAAGTAATTGAGGCAGAAATGGAAATGATTTACAAGAATGGTACATGGGAGCTGGTTGAGAGGTCAGCACACAGAAAAATTATTGGTGTGAAATGGGTGTTCAGGGCCAAACACAATGCAGATGGGTCACTAAACAAGCACAAAGCAAGCCTCGTTATGAAGGGGTATAGTCAACAGCATTGCATTGATTTTTCTGAAAGCTTTTGCACCAGTTTCAAGGTTAGACACCATAAGGCTGTTGTTTGCCTTAACTGCTCAAAAGTTGTGGAAAGTGCACCAGCTGGATGTCAAATCTACTTTCTTAAATTGATTTATCAAGGAAGAGATCTTTGTTGAGTAGCTAGATGGATTCAAGGTTCTTGGTGAGGAGCACAAGGTTTACAAGCTTAAGAAGGCTTTGTATGGTCTAAAACAGGCTTCAAGGGCCTGGTACTACAAAATTGATGCTTACTTGTCAAAGCAGGGGTTTGAAAAGAGCATTAGTAAGTCTACACTCTATGTGAAGAAATTTGAAATTTGAGAAAGAAACCTTGCTGGTTGTGTCATTGTATGTGGATGATTTACTAGTTACTGGTTGTAGGAATGAACTGATTAAAGAATTCAAGAAACAGATGTAAGATGTTTTTGAGATGACTAATCTAAGTTTGATGACCTACTTTCTTGGCATGGAAGTAAATTAGAATGAGCATGGCATCTTCACAAGCCAATAGGCTTTTGATTTAAAGATTTTAAGCAAGTTTTGCATGATAAACAACAAACCTGGTAGCAGTTCTGTGGCATAAAGAGAAAAACTTTCCAGCAATAATGACCATGAACGAGTGGATGAGAAGGGCTACAGAAGCATTGTAGGTTGTCTGCTCTCTTTGACAGTGACAAGGCCAGACACCATGTATGCAGTCAGCATTCTATCAAGGTTCATGCATTGCTGCAATGTTGCTCACTTTAAGGCTACTAAAAGAGTCTTAAGATATGTTAAAGGGACTTTAAACTATTGGGTGAAGTTTTTGAAAGCTGGGGAACTGAAACTAGTTGGCTATTCAGATAGTGACTAGACAAGCTCAGTTGATGATATAAGAGCACATCGAGCTATTTTTTCACTCTAAGTTTAGGGGTCTTTTGTTGGAGTTCTAAGAAACAACAACCAGTAGCTTAATCCACTACAAAGGCAAAGTACATTATAGCTACTACTGCTGTTAATCAAGCCATTTGGCTAAGAAAACTTTTGAGTGACTTGAATGTTGATCAAGAGGAAGCAACAGAGATTAAGGTGGACAACCAGTCAGCTATTGCTATTGCCAAAAATCTTGTATTTCATGGCAAGACCAAGCACTTCAAGATCAAAGTATCACTTTGTAAGAGAGGTAGAACTATCAACAAAAGTCAATTTGACTCATCGTAGTTCAGAGGTTCAACTTGTAGAAATTCTAACCAAGCCTCTAGCTAATGCAAGGTTTGAGTATTTGAGGAAAAGAATTGGAGTCTGCTGCTTTGTAGCCAAGAAGGAGTGTTGAAAGCTGGCAACAATGCAGCAATAAGCAAATGTCCAATGTGTAATTTGGTTGTTAAAACTTTTTGTAACATGTGACTTATGTTTAGTTTGATTGTAATTTTTGTTTTGCTAAGGATTAGTCATGTACTTAGCTGATTTAGTAGCCTCTTAGGTTATCATCAAGTTGACTTTACATCTTGGATACTAGTGGAAACACAAAAATTTACGCATTTTTACATACACTTTTTAGCTTAAAATCATACCGTTTCGATTAAATTCTTGTCAAAAAATAATTAATTTTTATAAAATAATTAAATTATACTTAAAATATGAACATGATAAATTTTTATTAATTTTATAATCAATTTTGAGTAATTTTGGTTATTTTCAATAAAATTGCACAAAGGGCGAAAAATGACTCGGCAAACACTGCTTGAAGCACAAAACTGAGAAGCAATTTAAAGTATCAAGGTGAATTAATTTCCAACCTAAGACGGTCCAATTATGTGTATTAATTCATAATGAATTAATTTTAATTTATATCCAATTTAATTTGGGCTAAATAAATTAATATTAATTAATTATGGAAAAAATGGTCCAGTTGAATCGAACCAATTGAAGTGAACCTGCCAAAGATTGGGCAGCCCAAAATCGACCATATCTTGACCCAAATCAGCTTATTAGCTGATTAATTAAGCTTGCAAAGAAGCCCTTGAAGTCTTGTCAAAGTTGCATGCAAACCCCTCCACAATTGGTGGATTTTTGGATTTGCCCCAAGCCATTTTTAGCAAAGTTGAAAGCATCAACGTTGCCACATAGGTGGCCGGCCAAGGGGTGGCTCTTTGGCTGCTATTTTTAGCAAATTTCAGCTGCCACACTCAGCTATAAAATCCCCTCTTGGCTGATCATTCAATGCATCTCATTCATTCCTCATTCATTTCACAACACTTCTCTCCTCTCTCATTATTTTTCTCTCCTTTTTCCATTTCAATTCCCTTGCTCTTGTGCCAATTTCTTCCCATGGAAAAGGGGTGTTCTTCAACCATTTTGGAGCAGCAATTGAGTGTTCATCGAAGCCTTGATCAGTGAGGACAACAAGAAGGAAGAACGGAGCAACCAAGTCAAGCCTCGGAAAACCACCAGATTTTATTCTTGTTCCCTATCTCTTCAATATTTGTTGTTGTTATAATGAACATATCTATGAGTATTCATGTTGTTGGAATGGTTAATTTAATCAGCTTAGGTTGAATTTAATTCGTGTTGGGCTGATTGTAACACCCCTTACTTGAGACCGTCGCCAGAGTCGAGCACAAGGCATTACCTAACTTAACTTACTAATTCGGGGCATAAAATTTTATTTTAAAATTAATTTATTTACATTCATTCAATATGTCCCTAAAAAGGGCCCTCGAGACCCTAAAACATGCAATTGAAACTATTCGGGACCAAACTGGGAACATTAAAAATTTTTCGAATACTTAGACAAATCAAAACAATTTATTTCATTATTCCTCATAAAGCTGCCAACCTACGTCATAGTCACTAAATAAATCATAACTCGAGTCACAAAACTCAAAATTTAAATTCGTGAATTTTTCTTGAAACTAAACTCATATATCTTCTTACTAATTTTTTTCCAGAATTTTTGGTCTAGCCAATTAGTATTGTTGCACTGTTTGACTACTCTGACCTCTCCTCACTTCAAATCAAATTTCTCCCTGTACAGAATTCAAATAACCATGTTTGTTTCTCTTGAAAGTGCTAATTTCACTTTTTCATGATTTCTTTGTGTTAACTACCATTTAGGCATACATAACACCTAAACATGTCATTCATTTGTCATTTCAATAGCTAATCATTATCAAATATTTACATACCATTCTTTAGCCATATCATAAGGACATGCACACAAAATGGCTAAGTCCCTATACATGCCATAAACTAAAACGTTCATAAACGAAGATACCCATTTGGTAACTTAATAGTCGATAGTGTGAAGTGATCTCCAACGAACTCCAACTCTAGCTTGCTTTTAAGTACTCTGAAACATGGGAAAGTGAAAGAAGTAAGCTTATAAAGCTTAGTAAGTTCACATGTAAGATAATAAGCATTAGCATTCAATTTAGCTTAATACTATGTTGTCATAATTTGCTTAAATAATGTTTAGTTCTTACTTTCCCATCTTACTCATTGGTAACCTTACTAAAGGCTCAGAATACAAGAGGCACCTTACTTAATAGCTTGCTTACATACCTGCAACATCTCACTTAACATATGAGTACTCTTTCATAATATAGACATATTGCCAATCATGTCATAAAGTGTCACAAGCATAACTAAAAACTCATCGCTTACTTATTACTTGATAACCTCAATTACTTACAGTCTCAATATTAAATAAGCCTTAAATGCATACCTGTACTCTTTCTTCATATTCTCACCTTGTCGTTTCTTTGGCTTACTCTTTGTATTACTCGGGAACCTTTTCCTTTTTTAACTTACCATTACCATGTCTTGACATGGTCTTACGTGGTATCCTTGCTTTATGTACTCACCAATGCCATGCCTTGGCATGTTCTTACATGGGACCTTTTCCTTATAGTAACTCATCAATGGCATGTCTTGACATGGTCTTACATGATTTCCTTGCCTTATAGAACTCATTAATGCCATGCCTTGGCATGGTCTTACATGATATCCTTATCTTACCAAATACCATGTTCCAAACATGGTCTTACATGGTATCCTTGACTTACCAAATGCCATGTTCCAAGCATGCTCTTATACGGTGTCCTTGTCTTAGTGCCAATGCCATATCCTGATGTGGTCTAACATGGAGTCCTTAATCAATGAAGATGCCATGTCTTGACATGGTCTTACACGAGATCCTTGCCTTACCAATGCCATGTCTTGACATGGTCTTACATGGTATCCTTAACCGTCAATTCCTCCTTAAATGCCATGTTATGAATATGGACTTTCCCGTCAATTCTTCCTTAATTACCATGGTACAACCATGGACTTTGAGATATCAATGCCTTGTCAAGTCATAGCTGAAACATACTTGCTCAAATTCTCAAGGTTAGTCGCATAACTCAATAATAACAATACTAATAACAATAATTGCAGAATAATAAAACGCTACTCAACTTACATACTTACATTCTCAATCTCATCATATCATCAACTTAACTTATTCTCATCAAACTATGCTAGTTAATACTTTCTTGTTATCATATAATACAAAATATGGTCTTACATATAAATTATACAAGTTCTCTTTCCAATATCGAATTATTATCGAACATTAATAATTATATATGAAACTTAATACTAAATTATTTATGGCCAAAAAATAAATTTATCATTCAAATATGCATAATTAAATGCTTATTAAACATATGAACTTACCTCGATAACAAAACGACCATTTTACCAACTTTCCCAATTTTCGGTTTTTCTCCCGTTCTAGGTCCAAATCTCACTTTCCGAGATCTAAAACATCATAATTCACTTATTTATTTAATTTAATATTCAAAAAATTCCCTAACTCAATCTTTGGAAAAATTACAATTTTGCCCCTAGACCTTTGCAGAATTATGATTTTACCCCTAGGCTCGGAAATTAAAATTTATCCATTTTTCTTATGTTTTATGACACGCTGAACTTTTTTCCCTTCTATGGCAACATCAAATTCCCACTCTATCATGTACTTATGAACGTTAGGTATTTGTACCGATTATGTCGTTTTACTCTTTTTCACTTAAAATCGCTTAGTAAAAGTTGTTTAACATAATTTCAAGCTTCATATTCTACCATAAAACATAAGAATAAACACATTTAACCTATGGGTATTTTTCCAAATATGAACCCTAGCATGAATTATTGCTAGAATAAGCTAAATCAAGTTACCGGGACTCCAAAAACGTAAAGAACATTAAAAACGAGGCTAGAACGGACATACTATTGAGCTTGGAAAGCTTGGAAACCCTAACCATGGCTTCCCCCGTGCTATATTCGGCCTCCACAAAGAAGATGGACCAAGTTTGGCTTTATTTTCCCTTTTTAATTCTTTTAATTACGAAATGACCAAAATACCCTTAAAGACTTTTCTTTCAAATTTGTCCTATTCTTGCCCATTTTTGTCTAAACTTAAATATAATGGTATAATTATAAATAAGGACCTCCACTTTAAGAACCCATTTCAATTAAATCCCCCTTATTATCTAGAACACACATTTTGCTAATTTTACAATTTAGTCCTAATTATCAAATTAGGCACTTATACATAAAATTTCTTCACAAAATTTTCACACAATTATTCAATCAATGAATAAACCTTAAAACTTAATCAGAATAAATTTTTTTGACCTCGAATTCATGGTTTTACAACTACTATTTCGTTTAGGCCCTATTTCAGGATGTTACATTGATTGCATTTCGTCTTCTTAAATTGTTAAAATTGTGTTTATGTTGTTATAGCCCTCGGTAAAATGCTTGATTAAGTAAAATCATGCCTATTCTTGCGTTACGACTGTGAGGTAACTAATGAATTAATTATTTAAACGGATTGAAATTGTAATTAATTGACACAGTACTTGATCAGTGCATGTTTATTCTTCTAAGGTAGCTGAAGGTTAAATTAGCAATATATCTGGCGATATTATTGCCTTGCATAACTTGCAAGATTATTGTGATTAAATTGTTTCAAGGTAGGGATACCTTGTTACCTCACATAGTCTTTTATATGCTTGTTAGATTTAATTAATCGTTTGAATTGATATAGGGATATGTAAGAGATTAGTTCAGTTTAATGAGTATGTATGTGCACTAACATGTTTGCTTACTAGAATCTATTTAGTCGGCTAAATTGACATAGGGTTATGTCAAGAGATGAATGTATTTTGATATGTAAGTATGTTCATAAGTTAGGAAATTACTGGGTTGCCGTGATTCGTAACAATATAAACATTAGTTTAATAATTCTAAGATGAGAAGTGTAATTAATCCAACACAATTATATCATCTTGATTAAATCTTATTTTGAAATCCTGCATTAGAACTTTCTTTTACTTTATTTTTTATTTATTTTAATTTTCTTAAGTTTTTAATCACCCTCTTTAAACAAAATATTTTTCTTCACCAAAGTGTTTTAAATTACATTCATAAATAATCCTTTCACAGTCCCTGTGGGTACGATAACTTGACATTTACTTGTCACTTTATTACTTGTTGCGATTGTGTACACTTGCACATTTTCGTCATTCCAACTAGCACAAGCAATGTTTTGTTTTCTTTCAATGTAAAGAAGCTACTTATGTATATTGTAATGTTGCTTATTAAAGTAATTAGAGTTGTCAATTTTTCTCTCAACCAACTTGTATTTTTGCTTCTATTTTTCATCTTTCAAACACAAAATTTATTGTTTTTGATCATTGGAGGCTAATATAACTCAAAATTCTATAATGTTGCTTATAAGATTATATCAAAGGTATTAACTAAGATATTAAAGTCTATTCTTTTTTATCTCATATCCTCGTACAAAAATACAGTCATTGGAGGAAGGCTAATAGGAGATAATATTATTCTTGCCTCAGAGATCATCAATCTGATTAACATAAAAACAAGAGGTAAAGGACGTATAGGTACACTGAAGTTGGATATGAATAAAGCATATGATAGATTGAGTTGGAATTTCCTAAAGGCAATTTTGAATGTAAGTGTGTTTTAGGGTAGATGGGCAAACTTGATCATGCAATGTATTTAAATAGTTTCATACCAAATACTAATAAATAGTTCTCCTACGAGTAGTTTTAATCCTATGAGAGGACTGAGACAAGGTGACCCTCTTTCACCATATCCTTTTGTTCCATGCCAAAATGTGCTGATGATCATGATTAGTAAAGCAGGAAAAGAAGGCCAACTTCAGGGTTTCAAAGAGAGCAAGAGTATACTAATTTCTTACATTTTTGTTGTTGATGATAGTTTCTATTTTTTAAAATGAATAGGGAATCATGACCTGCAGTGAAGAATTGGAGAAATATTGTAATTTATCAAGTTTGAGGATCATTTATAACAAATTAGAGCTCAAAATCAACAAGAATTGTCATCCAAAGTTAAAAAAAAAAGTTCAAAGGCATTTTGCAAGTTAAGTCATGTGGAGATTCAGGTAAGTATCTAGGGATGAATTTTGGACTCATAATAAAAAAAAAGGTAAACTCTTTTAATTGGTAATTGATAAAATGGAATCCAAGTTATCTTTAAGGAAATCAAAACTACTGGGTCAATGAGAGAAGTTATCTAGTGTTCCTATTTATCAATTTTCATGCTTCCAAGCCCTAAAGAAAATTTGTGATAAAATGGATCAAATCATGAGGAACTTTTTGTAGGGAGATGAACCAAATAAAAGGAAGCTACATTTTATCAACTGGAACAAAAGTTTCTCTAACAAATCCACAATCCTTTACAATTTAGATAACGGAGATACAAATTAGCTGGACCTAGGTGCAACAATCTCAAAAATATAAAAATTATAAGAAAAATACTTAAAATGGCTTACCAATTGAAGGACTAAGGTTCGAAAGCTTCAAACCTTTCTTCTTATTTTTTTTCCTGAAAATGAAAAAGATGGTGATGAAATGTTTGTTTCCATTTTAATTTATTATTTATACTTATATTAAATTTTAATTAAATCCAATTAATTTAATTAACCATTATTTAATTAAAAAAATTAATAAAAAAGTAGATGGCTTACAACTAGGCTCCATCACCGTTTGACATTTAGAAAGTGGTTCAATTACTTGATCGATCCTTCAATTAATTAATCAAGCTCTATGAAATTAAACATTAATTAAATAGGGCCTAATAGCAATTAACCCAAAAGTTAATGGGATTTAATGACATCCACCACTGCTTGGGTTTTTGAAAATCTTTTATTCACCATTTTGATCCCTTAGCTATTTAAAATCTATAGTGATTAACTTTTATCACTTTTACATTTTAGTCTTTTTTTTCTTTAATTAACTATCAAATCACCAAAATTACTAAACCAAACTTCAATCCACTTATATAATAGCTCTCTAAATATTTAAAAATAATATTTTGACCTCGATTTATAAAAATGAGGTCCTGATACCTTATTTTCCAAAACCACTAAATTTCGATACGTACCACTTGTTCCTTGACTAACTGATCAATTAACCAAAAATATAAAATTAAAATTCAATAAAACACTATAATAAACTCATAAATATTATTTAATAATATTTATAGATTCACTAGTTGGGATTGAGGCTCTGAAACCACTATTTTTGACACCACTGAAAAACAGGTTGTTATAAGAATCTCCTCGTGAACCTGTCTCACACACACTTAGATATATGACTCAACCTATTTTATGGAACTTAATAAGTGTCACACATTTTAGAATTTGCCTTCTTAATATTTCCAATAGAAATATAAATAAGTACCCTGTATTCACAATTATCAAGCTAGGCTATCTAGTTGATTTCTAATCAGATTACTTATAATTAACTAGTGCGATACTCCAGGAAAACAAGGCATACAATACCTTTGATGAAAACTCATACCGTACATACCATTTTTTTCACTTAAAACAGACTTCTCCTTAATATAGCAGAATATCATGAAAGAAAATCCTTACTTATGTGGTTGTTACTATACACCCACACATATACACCAAAATAAGAAATTGGGTGGATTGCACTTCGTTAAACAAACTATTTTCCTATTATATGCCAAAACCTTAGACTCGTTAGACTTGAGGTGTTACAACTCTCCTCCCCTTAACAAAGACTCGCCCTCAAAATTTCTAACTTTGGAGAATTCAATACATAACTGAAAACTAAATGCTTCGCGCTAGGTGCATATAATGAATTTGGTGGACTTCCAAATTTATTTGAAACAACTTCTTTTTTAGAGGCTTACCCTTTGGAGATCCTTTCTAAGAAGAATACCATCTGTCTATGTCATTAGACGAATTCAGAATTTGGTAGTTACTCACGTAAATTTAAACATTAAACACTTGCCCCTTTTGACAAATGTCAAAATTATATTAGAGAACCTAAACAGTTTTCGCGAAATAAACTTCTTCCACATGTTTGTTTCTATAAAATAGATACTCAATCATCCTTTCAAATACTTTGTTGTATCATCTGAAACCCTAATTTCTTATCTATTCAATTTTTCTGCTCTCTCCGTCTTCATCTTACTCAAAGGTAACAATTGTTTTTCCTTCTTTTGTTTTTTTCCTTTCTTGCATTTTTTTCTTACAAAATGATTCAAACCACTACTAGGGAGGGGCCGAGGCCAAGCTACCAAAATATCACACCCGGGCCCCAAGGTCCTGAAAATACTCCATTGCGGGTCAAAGCTCATATGTACAACTTCGGTACTACCCAGGACAAGATGTAACACCCCAAACCCGGCCTAGACGTTATGGCCGGATCCGACATGCCACATCGAAGCGTTCAAAACATTTTATATTGTTGATCCAGAAAAACCTACTTAGTGTTTTAAAAGATAATTTCATTATAGGTTAAAGTGAATGGAAGCTGTGCACCAGGTAGGAAACCGGAAAAGAGGAGGTGAGTCTATCAGACTACTTAAGTACCAAGCTCCCTTCGGATCCAATCCTAGACATGCACACCACCATTGCCACACCTTAACGTCATGTATATTTCTAGGAAACCGATTTGATTAAGTCATTTTTAGGAAAAGTGATTAATTTTGGAAAATACTTTCATTGCGGAAGCTTTGCTTGTTGTCGTGTTATTTTGAAATCAATTATTTTTTTTTAAACGCGCCCTAAAGCTATCCAATTTCAACAGTTAAAACAATTAATACCTATCTTAATAATACATATTAAAACCATCAAAAATAATTAAGCGACCTTATTACATTTAAAAAACCAAAACCTCAAACGTAATTAAAGGGATGTCCAGTTCACCAGAAGAAAATCAAACTTTCAGAATAGGTGGCCACTCCGAATTCCCTCACAGCTCCAAGCCCACTATGGTTGGGGATTACCTGCGTGGATGGAAATAAAAGGGGTGAGTTTGGGGAAACTCAGTGTGTAAAATAACCCAACCATAGTCTAAATCAGCTCAACCCATAGAAACAGAATAAGTTGGCCTTAGCCCAGAACAGAAATTCAGAATAAAGCCCATAGGCCCATAACAGAACAGAACAGATATTACATGTTTATGCAGAAACCCAACCCAGATTCATCCATAACACCCCCGTACCAGCCTTACACCATGTGGGGAGACTACTCGACCCACCCAACCGCTACACACCACAGAAATCGCAGCAAGGCTGCCAGATATTGTGATGAAGTCACCAGATACAGATATTGTGGCAGAGCCACCAGAACAAATATATGTGGCAGAGCCACCAGATCAGATAATCGTGGCATAGCCACCAGAACAGATAATTGTGGCAGAGCCACCAGATCAGATAATTGTGGCATAGCCACCAGGACGCTTCCTCCATAATATAACCCATGTCCCCATGCAACAGATATATAATCATGGCATACATCATACATAATCAGATCATCATGCTTTTCAGTCAAAATTAACCCTAGGGGTATAACGGTAATTTTGCACCTAGGGGTATAACAGTAATTTTCCATACATAGGGGTATTATAGTAATTTAGATGCTCTTAGGCTTTTCATGCATATCCTAACTATGTACGTACTATCAGAACACTTACCGCGCATACTTATCGAATTGGGCCCGTTGGCCCATGAACCCGATCTTTGGCCCATTAAGCCCAAATTATCAAAATGTACGAAATCGCGCGTACTGCAGTTCAATACTTTAGATTACCAAATATACAAACCCAACTATCTTACGAGCATTCGCACACTCGTAAATTCCCAAAATATTGACTTTTCGGCATTTCGACTTTTCGGCTTTTGCCAATCTAGTCTATGAGAGGGTGTCAGTTACACACCTATTTGCGACGATATGCTGACGAGATCCACACACGAACTGCCTACAATTGGATTACAAACACGTTAATCTAACTATTCAAATACGAACTACGTATTAACCCCTTACAATATTCAGCCAACCACACCTACAGATCATAGTAAGCTTATAAGAAATCAATAAGCAACTCATTAACAATTTTTTTGTCAATGTTTACCACATAATCAAAATTTCACTGCAAGCTGTCTTCCTGAGAAACAGTCACTAAATCATTTATAACTGGAGCTATGAAACTCCAAATCAAGTGTCGTTAATTTTCCCTGAAAATAGACTCATATATCTTCTATCCATAGAATTTTCAGAATTTTTGGTTTAGCCAATCAATACCAGATTTTTCTCAAATTTTCCTATGTTTCACTATTTGACTAATCTGACCTCTCTTCATTACGAATCAAATTTCTCATTGTACAGAATTCAAAATATGTTCTCGTTTATTCCATTTGAAACGAGACTCATTAAGCTTTAATTACATAATTTATACAGCTTCTAACTCATCTCCCACAATTTATGGTGATTTTCCAAATTCACGTTACTGCTGCTGTCCCAAGCAGATTTATTACCAAATCACTCTTTCACACCTAACTTGCATGCTTGTTATTTAAACATGTATATCACCAATCAATCATCACATATCTATGATTTTACTTAAGTATAATCTCCATTTCATCATTTTAAAGCACAAAATGTTAGCCGATTTTTCCCCTTAGCATCTAAGGCACATGCATGCCCATTTGTTTGGCTCAACTTCACCTATCTTCCATTTTTCATCCAAAGAACATGAAACAACAACCATTTCCTTCATTTTCATTCATGACTAAATGCTCACAACACAACTAAAAACCAAAATATGCTTCAAGAGTTAAGGTAGAATCAAGAAGAACTCATGAACCTCAAAATAGAAGCAAACTACCATGGACTTACCTTCAATTTTCTTCCCCAAGTGACCGAACATTCAAGATCTTTCTCCTCTCCTTTCTCTTCTCTAACTTTAGGCTATGATGAACAAAGATGGACAAAACTTTGCTCTTTGCACCCCTTTTTTTTTAATAAAATTTCATATTTCATCCATTTAATTCTTTAATACAAAAGATATGAAATTCCCATCATAGAACATTTACCTAACGCATTATCATGGAACATTTACCTAACCCATTATCATGGAACATTTACCTAACCCATTATCATGGAACATTTACCTAACCCATTATCAATTTGTATCAATTTGTACCATAAATTATGGATATCAAGTGCACATTTTGTCTACAACAACATGATGGCCGGCCACTTCATGTAAAATGGGAGGTTTGACATGCAAGTCCTCCTATTTTGCACTATTATTTATTTGGCCACTACAAATTAGCCTATAGCATTTTCAAACATTTTCACATAGGTCCTATTTCAGAATTTCACTCACAAATGACAAAATCAAAGCATGAAATTTTGCCAACATTCATAGAATTCCCGAAAATTGGGGCATTACAACTCTACCCCCTTAAAGAAATTTTGGCTTCGAAATTTACCTGATCCAAATAGTTGAGGGTATTGTTGACGCATAGTCTCTTCTGTTTCCCAAGTAGCTTCTACCCTTCCATGATTACGCCAAAGTACTTTCACTAACGGGACGGATTTCCTTCTAAGAACCTTAACATCTCGAGCCAATATTTGCACAAGCTCCTCCTCAAAGGTCAAATCAGTCTGAACTTCAATTTCTACAACTGCCAGGACATGAGCAGGGTTAGAACGAGAACGCCTTAACAT
This sequence comes from Gossypium hirsutum, assembly GCF_007990345.1. Classification (NCBI taxonomy): domain Eukaryota; kingdom Viridiplantae; phylum Streptophyta; class Magnoliopsida; order Malvales; family Malvaceae; genus Gossypium; species Gossypium hirsutum. The sequence goes on from NC_053436.1 coordinate 20,968,575, forward strand.
GGAGACGTGAAAAACATCGTGAATCCTGTCTAACTTTGGAGGCAATTCCAACTGATAAGCCACTGGGCCTACTCGCTTCAAAACCCAATAAGGCCCAATGAACCGCGGACTCAACTTTCCCTTCTTACCGAACCTTAATATCTTCTTCCAAGGAGAAACCTTTAAGAAGACCATATCACTTACTGAGTACTCAATCTCCTTACGCTTCAAATCTGCATACGACTTTTGCCTATCAGATGCTTCTTTTAATCGGTCCCTAATTATTCTGACCTTATCCTCAGTATCAGCTACCAAATCTGGTCCAAGAATTTGTCGCTCTCCTAGTTCAGTCCAACAACTAGGTGTACGACACCTTCGTTCATACAGTGCTTCATACGGTGCCATTCGAATACTCGTCTGGTAACTGTTATTGTATGCAAATTCTGCCAACGGCAAGTAATCCTGCCAACTACCTCGAAATCTAGACTCCACATACTGACTGGAAATATTCCATCAGTAAAAATCCCTCTCACATACATCAGACACACTAGTATGGATTAACTATTGTAACACTAACTGTACCATCTCAGCATGGCAGCTTTATTGTCACAATATATTGTCTAGGCCGGCAACAATTGCTCCATATTGGTACTTCTACAAATATGTTCCTGAGCCACTCTACTTCTCTTCAAGTTGCATAAGCGGGTCTCGTTCCTGTGATCCTAAAAATCTGTGCTGCCGCACCCAGCAAACTCCGGCTTTCGAGCCTACACCCTCTATTCTCATTCACTGCTGGAATTCGACCTCCATTGATGGATGTGCTTGGCCGGAAGGGTCCTACACGGGGTCAATAGCTAGAATGCTCCTTTGGGAGAGCAAGCTTTGAGATTCACTCGGCTATATATCCGCAGGACCTGCTGTGATCTTGACTTAGGAACGAATTCTCCAAGTGCACCCTCTTCAAAAGAAAAAGGGAATCTAACATTCAAGAACCTTTCCAAAGCAAAGACAGGGGTAGAACCGAGTTGCAGAGCAATCTGACCATCCCACACAAAAGCAATCCCAGGAATTACGTCCTACCCTCTCTTCCTCTCTCTCTCCTTACTCGCTACAAGTCTTCCGCTCTGTCGTCTCGGTCTACTTGCCTCTTGGCGTGCTCCTACCTTTCCTTTCCCTATCTAGGAGTGGCTAGCTTATGTGACTTTCACAGGTCTGCTTGCTCTTTTCCGCCAAATGGAAAGTTAGCTCATAGGGCTTTTCAGGTACTCTGCGGAAAATGCGTGAATTGGCCTTTTCCCTTTCATCAGTATGCGCGAGTTGCAGGGCTTCAAGCTGCTTTGACATATCGGGTGCAGGATGTGCTTCTATCCCCTTACCGAATTCTCTGTCTGTAATATTAAGTGTTGTAATAAATGTTATAGTTCCCAACTACCTCGAAAGTCAATCACGCATCCCCTCAACATGTCCTCCAGAATCTGAATAACCCTCTCTAACTGACCATCAGTTTGGGGATGGAAAGCCGTACTAAAGTTCAATCGCGTCCCCAACGCCTCATGCAACTTTTGCCAAAACCGAGATGTGAATCTGGGATCCAGGTCAGAGACAATCGAAACTGGGACTCCATGAAGTCGTACAATCTCTGCCACATACAGCTTGGCTAACTTTTGAAGCGAAAAGTCAGTACGTACAGGTATGAAACGGGCTGATTTGGTCAACCTATCCACAATCACCCACACCGAGTCTTTCTTTGATGGTGTCAAAGGCAACCCACTCACAAAGTTCATGGTTACCCTCTCCCACTTCACAAATGGTATGTTCACCGACAGTAACATCCAGAAGGTAACTGATGCTCAGCTTTCACTTATTGGCATGTCAGACATTTTCCTACAAACTCCGTTACTTCTTGCTTAAGTCCAGGCCACTAGTACAATTCTCGCAAGTCGTGATACAACTTATTCCCTCCAGGATGCATGGAACATAGTCCCCTATGAGCTTCCTTCAATATTGTCTGCCTTAAATCAGAGTCCCTCGGAACACAAATTCTTCCTCGGAAACACAGAACTCTATCACCATTTAAACCGAACTCAGAAGTTTCCCCTTCCTTAACTTGTTGAAAACGAGCAACCAAAGACTCATCTTCTAACTGCTTTTCCTTAATCTGGTCCACCCAGGTTGGCCTTACTTGCAATTCAGCCAACAAACTGCCATCATCATACAGACTCAAACGAGCAAACATTGCTCTCAGATCAGATACGGTTCTACGGCTTAAAGCATCGGCTACCACATTAGCCTTGCCTGGGTGATACTCGATCGAACAGTCATAATCCTTAAGCAACTCAATCCATCTCCTTTGCCTAAGGTTCAACTCCTTCTGAGTCAACAAATACTTAAGACTCTTGTGGTCTGTGTATAAAATACACCTCTCTCAACCAAAGTTCAGACTTGCCAAACTTCACAAAGAGTTCCTTCTCCCTTAACACTTGCAGCACTATACGGAGATGCTCATCATGTTTCGCTTCAGTTTCAGAATATACCAGGATATCGTTAATAAAGACGACTACGAATTGATCAAAAAAAGGGTTGGGACACACGATTCATCAGATCCATAAATGCTGCAGGAGTGTTCGTCAGTCCAAATGGCATAACCAGAAACTCGTAATGACCATACCGAGTCCTGAATGCCGTCTTATGGATATCTGCCTCCTTGACTCTTAACTGATGATATCCAGATCGAAGGTCGATCTTGGAAAATACAGAAGCTCCTCTAAGCTAGTCGAATAGATCTTCAATCCTTGGCAATGGATACTTATTCTTAATCGTCAGTTTGTTCAACTGGAGATAATCAATGCACATCCACATCGTACCATCCTTCTTTTTCACGAATAGTACCGGTGCTCCCCATGGAGACACGCTTGGCCTAATGAAGCCCCTATCCAACAACTCTTGAATTTGAGCCTTTAACTCCACTAACTCCTTTGGTGCCATCCTATACGGTACGATGGACACAGGCGCTATTCCAGGCAACAAATATATTCCAAACTCAACTTCTCGGTTCGGAGGCAATCCTGGAAGCTCCTCCAGAAAAACATCTTGGAACTCCTTTACGGTCCTAACCTTATCCACTGTCAGTCCCTCCTCTTCCGACTGACTTACAAATGCCAAATAGGCCTCACAACCTTTCCGAATCCACTTCTCGACTCTTAATGCCGACACCACATTGGACAAATAATCCCTTCGCTCACCTATCACCACAACCTCCTCATCCTTTGTGGTCCTTAACACCATTCGTTTAATAGCACAATCCAGGGTCGCCTTATGCTTAACAAGCTAGTCCATTCCCAAAATGAGATCAAACTCTCCGAACGGTAACTCCATCAGATCTCTAGGGAAAATCCTACCTTGAGTTTCTAAGGGTACATCCCTATACAATTTGTCTACCCTAACCGAGTGACCCAAAGGACTTAGTATAGATACCCCACTCACAATCTCCTCAGAGCAGTCCAAGTTGTCCATAATCCATTCTGTGTCCTCCAACCAATATTCCGCCACATTCGGGGCTATACCAGACACGCCCCTAAAGATCTCCGCTCCGTTAGCCCGAAGTCGTTCAGAAATAGATCCCCGAACTCTATTACCCGTACTTGCCCCGGTAACCCTTTCTAGAACACGAAGCATTGCCTGTGATAGGGCATCATCCTCGGCACCGGGGTCATGAGACTCTACCTCTGTTGCCGGTGGTACCGGTGTATCCACCGCCAGCATATGTCTCGAAGACGAAGATCTCGCTCGAGCACTTCCTTGGCTCCGTCCACAGCCTCTTGTACTCATATCGTATTATCTTGATTACGAATTTTTATGCATCAATTAATATTCCAATGTTTATTACAGATGTTTTATGAATCAGACAGTAGTTCAGAGTTTGTTTTCGCAGAATTGAAGTCTAGCTACAGTTTCAGTCTCTTATAAGATTTTCCTATAGTTTCAGTATCATCCTATCTAGAGTATCCTAATAGGGTTTTAGTACAGACAGATAATTCAGGAAAATATTCAGAAAAGTTTAGAGTAATACTTACAGGCTTGGGCCGGAGATTCGGAATGCTACCATCTAAAGATCTAAATTTTGAAAATCACGTTTTTCGTAATTTTTTTTTGTTTTTAAAAATCTTTGTTTTTTGTAAACCCATTCCACAGCCGAGTTGTTGCAACCTAGGCTCTGATACCACTAAATGTAGCACCCCAAACCCGGCCCAGACGTTATGGCCGGATCCGACATGCCACATCAAAGCGTTCAAAACATTTTATATTGTTGATCCAGAAAAACCTACTTAGTGTTTTAAAAGATAATTTCATTATAGGTTAAAGTGAATGGAAGCTGTGCACCAGGTAGGAAACCGGAAAATAGGAGGTGAGTCTATCGGGCTACTTAAGTACCAAGCTCCCTTCGGATCCAATCCTAGACATGCACACCGCTATTGCCACACCTTAACGTCATGTATATTTCTAGGAAACTGATTTGATTAAGTCATTTTTAGGAAAAGTGATTAATTTTGGAAAATACTTTCATTGCGGAAGCTTTGCTTCTTGTCGTGTTATTTTGAAATCAATTGTATTTTTTTTTGAAAACTTGCCCTAAAGCTATCCAATTTCAACAGTTAAAATAAGTAATACTTATCTTAGTAATACATATTAAAACCATCAAAAATAATTAAGCGGCCTTATTACATTTAGAAAACTCAAAACCTCAAACGTAATTAAAAGGATGTCCAGTTCACCAGAAGAAAATCAAACTTTCAGAACGGGTGGCCACTTCGAATTCCCTCATAGCTCCAAGCCCACTATGGTTGGGGATTACCTGCATGGATGAAAATAAAAGGGGTGAGTTTGGGGAAACTCAGTGTGTAAAATAACCCAACAATAGTCTAAATCAGCTCAACCCATAGAAACAAAATAAGTTGGCCTTAGCCCAGAACATAAATTCAGAATAAAGCCCATAGGCCCATAACATAACAGAACATATATTACATGTTTATGCAGAAACCCAACCCAGATTCATACATAACACCCCCGTACCAGCCTTACACCATGTGGGGAGACTACTCACCCACCCAACCGCTACACACCACAGAAATCGCAGCGAGGCTGCCAGATATTGTGACGAAGTCACCAGATACAGATATTGTGGTAGAGCCACCAGAACAGATATATGTGGCAGAGCCACCAGATCAGATAATCGTGGTATAGCCACCAGAACAGATATATGTGGCAGAGCCACCAGATTAGATAATTGTGGCATAGCCACCAGGACGCTTCCTCCATAATATAACCCATGTCCCCATGGAACAGATATATAATCATGGCATACATCATACAGAATCAGATCGTCATGCTTTTTAGTCAAAATTAACCCTAGGGTATAACGGTAATTTTGCACCTAGGGGTATAACAGTAATTTTCCATACATAGGGGTATTATAGTAATTTAGCTACTTTTAGGCTTTTCATGCATATCCTAACTATTTACGTACTATCAGAACACTTACCGCGCATACTTACCGAATTGGGCCCGTTGGCCCATGAACCCGATCTTTGGCCCATTAAGCCCAAATTATCAAAATGTACGAAATCGCGCGTACTGCAGTTTAATACTTTAGATCACCAAATATACAAACCCAACTATCTTACGAGCATTTGCACACTCGTAAATTCCCAAAATACTGACTTTTTGGCATTTCGGCTTTTCAGCTTTTGCCAATCTAGTCTATGAGAGGGTGTCAGTTACACACTTGTTTGCGACGATATGCTGACAAGATCCACACACGAACTGCCTACAATTGGATTACTAACACGTTAATCTAACTATTCAAATACGAACTACGTATTAACCCCTTAGAATATTCAGCCAACCACACCTACAAATCATGGTAAGCTTATAAGAAATCAATAAGCAACTCATTAACAATTTTTTTGTCAATGTTTACCACATAATCAAAATTTCACTGCAAGTTGTCTTTCTGAGAAACAGTCACTAAATCATTTATAACTGGAGCTACGAAACTCCAAATCAAGTTCCATTAATTTTCCATGAAAATAGACTCATATATCTTCTATCCATAGAATTTTCAGAATTTTTGGTTTTGCCAATCAGTACCATATTTTTCTCAAAGTTTCCCATGTTTCACTATTTGACTAATCTGACCTCTCTTCATTACGAATCAAATTTCTCATTGTATAGAATTCAAAATATGTTCTCGTTTATTCCATTTGAAACTAGACTCATTAAGCTTTAATTACATAATTTATGCAGCTTCTAACTCATCTCCCACAATTTATGGTGATTTTCCAAAATCACGTTACTGCTGCTGTCCCAAGTAGATTTATTACCAAATGACTCTTTCACACCTAACTTGCATGCTTGTTATTTAAACATGTATATCACCAATCAATCATCACATATCTATGATTTTACTTAAGTATAATCTCCATTTCATCATTTTAAAGCACAACATGTTAGCCAATTTTTCCCCTTAGCATCTAAGGCACATGCATGCTCATTTGTTTGCCTTAACTTCACCTATCTTCCATTTTTCATCAAAAGAACATGAAACAACAACCATTTCCTTCAATTTAATTCATGACTAAATTCTCACAACACAACTAAAAACCAAAATATGCTTCAAGAGTTAAGGTAGAATCAAGAAGAACTCATGAACCTCAAAATAGAACCAAACTACCATGAACTTACCTTTAATTTTCTTCCCCAAGTGACCGAACATTCAAGAGCTTTCTCCTCTCCTTTCTCTTCTCTAACTTTAGGCTATGATGAACAAAGATGGACAAAACTTTGTTCTTTTCACCCTCTTTTTTTAATAAAATTTCATATTTCATCCATTTAATTCTTTAATACAAAAGATATGAAATTCCCATCATGGAACCTTTACCTAACCCATTATCATGGAACATTTACCTAACCCATTATCATGAAACATTTACCTAACCCATTATCATGGAACATTTACCTAACCCATTATCAATTTGTATCAATTTGTACCATAAATTATGGATATCAAGTGCACATTTTGTCTACAACAACATGATGGCCGGCCACTTCATGTAAAATGGGAGGTTTGACATGCAAATCCTCCTATTTTGCACTACTATTTATTTGGCCACTACAAATTAGCCTATAGCATTTTCAAACATTTTCACATAGGTCCTATTTCAGAATTTCACTCACAAATGACAAAATCAAAGCATGAAATTTTACCAACATTCACAGAACTCCCGAAAATTGGGGCGTTACACGAGATGAATCAATATCTAGGAATCCAAGGTATTCAAGACCCTAACTTTGCTTATGACTTTCAATGACCCTGAAGTTGTCATCTAAGTGATAACACCATAGGTTTCATTTTGCCTTTGATTTTGTTAGAGGCTAGATTCCGTTTGCCACTCACTCCTTTCTTTTGCGCTATGCTAAATGAATATGGTGTTATTAGCCCTATCCTGGTGGACAATGGTGGCTTTCAATATCGATTTTTGTATGCACAATGAGCCACTATTGGGAGTTTTCTAGAAATTCTATCAATTAAAGGTGAAAAGACAAGGAACTACTGTTGGTAGTGCTCATCTCAATGTACACTTAGGCCATGAACACATAATCCAAAATAGTATATCAAATCTTCATCAAAGAAAAAACAAATATATAAGGGTTGTTTGTAAGCTCAAATCTGGATTTGGTTTTCCCACACGTTGGTCCCTCCCCAAAGAGAGTATTTATGCACAATATTAATCAATATATTCTCAACTTGCTAAGAAACAATATAAACTATTAAGAAAGGGGTGTGTACTTAATTTAGTGAAACTCGTTTCAGTTCGAAACATATTCAAATATTGCTTACAAGATTTAAGCCTAAATGGTTACCAATCAAATGATTCTACGAAGTGGTTTGATAATCTCATCGAGCCTTCTACTTTTGAAGCTTGGCTAAACAATTCAGATAATGAATTAGCACACATCTTATGGGGCACAAAAGAGAACCTCCATTCTATTTTTACAACATTTTTGATATCCGCCCCCGAAATTGGAACATTATAACTAATCCTATTACAACTTCCATCTCCTCTTCAAATCTGACTAATTCTGATATTGCTGGTGAGGGTCTCCTCACACTCACATACTATGCCTGACTCAGCTCAGAACATGGACATCACATCTATTCTTAAAGAAGCTCGAACCAAGGAGAAGACTACTATTGCTCCACAAAGAAAGAAAACAATAAAGAAAACTAAGAAAAGGCCTAGATTGGAGGAAAATATTTAAGAGACTAAAAGTAGTGAATTCCGTCCTTTCATACGATGTAAATTTGGTAAGGAGCCTACTACCACTGTTACCCACACATCTCTAGTTCTCACATTGCCTATGGTGTCAACCCCATCCATAGAATCGATACCTCCTATAGACTCTCAAATACATATTTCTAATCCACCACTGGCAAAGAGTCTCACAGAAGCAATACCTTTAATTAATCAGTTACTTCTCCCAACAATCCACTACCCAATGCTCATTTTGGTGATATAGATGGGGTTTTTCCTTCATGTGATCTGATGAAGTCAAGTCTACCTTCTGTCTCACTAAGTTCTATTTTTCAATAACAACAAAATTCAGTACCTCAACAATTAAGGGAGAATTTTTCCTCTTACCTTTCTTTCAATTCTAAAAGGTCTCTTCGTTCCCTCATAGGGAAAATTTCCAAAGCTTCATCTTTAGAACACAATCTTTCAAATGGGGCTCTCGAAGATGCCAGTAAACATTATATTGATAAAATTGCAAGTTTAGAAAAGGTTGTAAAAACTGGCAGGGACTCTGTACTAATTTGATTGGAAGGCTTGGTACCCTTGTCATAACTTTGAAAGGAAAATATAAGGATGAACAAATTGAGTGTGATCAGTTTAAAGAAGAGGTCAATTAACTAAAGGTTTAAAAGTCTACTTTAGAAGAGAAGCTCAAAGCTGAGGAGGAATGTCACAAAGAATAGTTAAAAAGTCTACGTCAGTCCCACGAAGAAACTTTCAGAAAAATTTAGGAGGATACAAAAAATAATCTTAATGATGCTATGCTAGAATGGAGATCTAATCTGATTCTACACGCCCAAGTGGCTATAGGTCCTTTCGATCTTAATCAAGTAGATTTCAACATTCTGAGAGACATTTTTACTAAGTCACTTAACTTTAATGTTTATCATCCTAAGGGCGGGGAATTGAAAGCTTTTCAGAGGGAATGGAAACAGTCAGATGACTTTATCATTCCTACTCAAAGTTACAAACAATGAAGAGAGCTCAAAAAATGAGGATCAGAATCCTAAAGATCATCCTCTAACAGAAAAGGCCCTAACTTAATCCATCAACCGGCCCAATGAAAGAGAGGATTAAGATATTTCTTGTTAAATCTTGCACTTTTATTTTCCATTAGTTCAATAATGTTTTTCCACTTTATTAATGAAACTACACTTTGTCCTTTTTCCTCTTTATTGTAACATTACACGATACATAAACAAGAAAATTCATCATAAATGAGAAAATTAACCAAGTTCGACGAATTATGCATAAAGGGTTCTATTCTAAATTAACTATCTGAGCTCTAATACTAACTTGTAACACCCTCTACCCGATCTGATTCAATGGATCTGGATTTGGATCTCGAGTGTTACTATACACAATACTTAACATTTTAACAAAACATAGTACAAACTTCCATTCTTTTTTCTCTTTTTCAAATATTTTATTTATCATTTTAGTTGAAAAACTTAACACCTAAAAACAAGGAAGCTTTTAAAATAACTTATTACATCAAACATCATATAGATCATTACAATAAAGAAGTTTACTAATAACAGACACTTAAGGCATATTCTAAAGCTACGCCACATTTCCACTGTATACATAATATTTCACTCCACCGAATCCTTGCGTAGTTTTGGCATCGTCCCTCCAAGTACAGTCTCTTAACATCGAAAACTGAAACATAAACATAACATAAATAAGTTCAAGAGAACTTAGTGACCTTTCATAGAATTACCTTGGCAGATACTTTGTATTCTTATAGAAACTTGTAACACCTCCAATTCGGCCTAAACGTTATGGCCAAATCTACGATGTCACATTGAAGTGCTTTTCAAATATAATTTCTTGGAAAACACGCTCTACATAAAAACTTCTTTAGGTTCTTAACTAAAATTTAGGGTGTAAGTTCATTATGAAAAACTCAAGTTGTTTTAGCATAATATTGATCATATTAGATTGTTATTACCCTTTTAAAACAGTGTTTGTTGTGGCAACTCTCAAAATATGTTGTGTAATCGCGATGTTTTGGAAAGACATTTGTTTATATTTTCTTGAAAATCCGGGTCTTACTACTAGTAGTCAAAAATCAAGGTAAATAAATGCCCAAAATTAAAATGGAACTTAAAGAGGCCTTATTACAAAATGAAAAACCCAAAAGTAAACCTTATTTATAAAATTAAAAATTAACTAAGTCGAGTGGCCGCTACTAAATCCTCCGCCGCCTCGATCCGTCTACACCTGGGGATTTCCCATACAGTTAACAGATGGGTGAGTTTTCGAAAACTAAGTGTGTGAAATCCCATAAAAAAAATCAATCAGAGTAAGCACAATTTGGGCCTAAGCCCTTTCAGTAACAGTTAGGGCCTTAGCCCATTTCAGTAACAGTAGCGATTTGGGCCTGAGCCCTTTATAGGAATAGTATGCAAAAAGAAATCCTACCCAATCCATCCTCTACACAACATCTTCGTACCAACCCTACACACCGTGTGGGGATAAAATCGACCCACCAACGCTACACACCATGTAGCATCGGTTGCGGCACTAAATCAGTATTTGCAAAAGAGCTGCCAGTAATAGGCTTATATAGCCTTTCAGTACACTTTCTCCGAAATCATGTATCCCACCCCATGCAATGCAACATAATATATATGTATGTACAATAAAAATGGCATGCACAAACAGTCGTACATCACATAGAGGTATATCAGTCATTTAAAAAAATAGGGTCCAGGTGCACTTACCGACCCAACAATAGGTCCACAGTCGTCTTAGGCGACCTGTGCAACCTTAATAGACAATCAGTAATAATGGCCCGAAAGCCCATATTACAGGCCATGTGGACCCACATGCTTGTATGGCCTACATAGCCAAGAAATAGCCTTAAGCGCACAGTTTTCACAGCTTGGCCCACTAATTACCACACTTTTGTGTGATTTCCCTGTGTGAGACCCACAGGCCCATTGGACCTACGTGGCCCAGTTCGACCCAAAATGGTCCAATATCATTTTGGTCCATGAAAAAGCTCATGACCATCTCGTCGACCTTATGGCCATGCTTTACTACAAGGCCTACCACACGGGCGACCACACGCCCGTGTGGTGTGGACAGCCCACTTTTCAACTTTTTGGCCTTAGCTGTTTTGCATCTAATTGTGGTGTTCTCACACCTGTTATGAAACTGTAGCCACAACGTTTCCGAGATCAAAGCATCTATGATCCACGACAAACCACCATCAGTCCATAACCGTGGTTAATCCAAAATCATAGTATTGAAAATACTTTAACCAATTCATCGCCACTTACTAATCGAACAAACACTGAACCCCTCTTGATCCATCCGACATATTCTCTCCAATGCTTTAACCTTCACACAAAACGGTTAACTGATTCATAAGAATCTATAATCCAACATAATTATCTAGGACTTAAAGTACTCACCGCGAATAAAAGGATCACTTGTATGGGAAAGAGAAATCGACCCAACACCTTGCTTATTGAAGTCGATCCCCTAGCAACATTCGACAAAATCACAGTGTTACAAGTCCATCATTAAGGTGGAGAAGAGAATGAGTAAGAAGGGTACATTTGACTCACAGAAAGAGAAATCAACATTTCCTAAGAAGAAGACTAACCAATATTCAACCAATACCCAAGCCTAGAAGTCGCCCGAATTGAAAAGGGGTATTCGACCAAGAACTTTTCGGCCAAGAGAAGAAGGAAAGATAGTGGAAACAAGGTGTTCGGCTTTGAAGAACAAAGGATCTTAGGTTCGACCGACACAATAGAAGAGCAAAGAAAGTCGAAGGGAAAAGGGGGAAACAATCAGTCAGAGAATCAAGAACCAAAACTTGAAAGTAGAGAAAGAGATGAGACAGTCGATCAGTACAGGACTATTGTGAAGAGCAAAAATGAAGTAGGCAGCCCCCAAAGGTGCCCGAATGGTCTAAAAGAAGAGTACCTCCAAAGCCCCTAGCAGAAAACAACTACTCAGAAAAAGACCCCAAAACGAAAAAAGGAAAAATGAGAATGCAAAATTGACCAAATGAGAAGCATGACCTCTAGGCCAAAATCTTAAGTAGCTAGAGTCCTCATTCAGCACCAACTCCCCACAACTTCAAAATCCCCTGATTCTCTCCTAATACTCTCCTCATATCTCTCCTTAACTCCCTCCTACAATCCCTCCATGACCAATTCAAACTCCCCTCCACTTATCAGTGTTTCGGTCAAACACAACTACCTCCCAAGGCAAATAGTAAAAATAATCTCCCTTTGCAGAAGTAGGGATTCGAACCTCAGGCTCCTTGCACACTCCACACACCACCTACCACTGGGCCAACATGCTTGCTTTGTCAAGATTTTAGCAAGTTCTGCATATAACCATACTGACTAAGAGTAGAGGTTTTACCTTAAAAAAAACAAAATTTTGTTCAAGCCAAGGCTTGAACCCATGACTTCTGTAACACCCCTATCCCGTATCTGTCGCCAGAATAGGTAAGGGCATTACCAAACAAACAGAACATTTCAAACCAATTTAGAATCACAGATATCATATAACATCATTTCATAAGAAATTATCTCTTAAGATGGTCTACGAGACCTAAAATGTACTTTTAAGAAAGGTCTGGACTAAAACGAACACATTCAGAATTTTTAGAACTTAACCAAATCTTTCAAAACTATTAAAGTCACACGCCCGTGTGACTAAGCCGAGTGACACACACAGGCACTAAACACGCCCATATGATCCAACCATGCTTAAAAGAGGTACTATATTGACTTTTTCACAAGGCCAACAGACATGGCCGTGTGCCATGGTCGTGTGGTACTTAGCTAGCTACTGACTTAAGCCCACGGTCATATGACACGCCCATGTGTCTTAACCGTGTGACACAATACTGGCTTGGTTTAAGCTAACTTACCACCCTTATATAAGTCTTTCCTAATAGCAATGTTAAACAACATTCATACAACAATTTTCAGCCAATTCCAGACTCAAAACATGCTTTATTACAACTAAATCATCATCATTCAATAACCCATTCAAAACCATATCAAAACTTAACACATTCATACCATTTGCAAGCCAACTCTCATGGCATAACATATAACTACAAATCAAAACTTAATACATAGACTTTCTAGCCTATACATGCCATACTTTAAAATATTTACACTTTCAAAAGTACCAAAATGAGTTCGATAATGCAGTGACGATCCTCGACTATCCCCGAGCCTTCATTAGCTACGATAACTATAAAACAAATAGAAATCACACAGAGTAAGCTACAAAAAGCTTAGTAAGCCAAATACAAATGGTCTAACTACTAAAGCATATAAGTACAATTTAACAGTAAAGATTTATAGCCGATTCATAAATAATTCATAAGCTTAACCATGCTTTTTTGTTTGCATATATGTCATGCTTCATTTCCAATTTCCATACATATTTCACAGAGACAGAGTCTTTCATATTTAGAAATTTAATGCGATACAAACGTACCTGTATAGGTTATACATTTCATATACTCGTTCTCATATTTCGTACGCTATCACCAGACGGTCCAGAAACGCTACAGATACTCGTAAACAAGTATAATGCCGATGTCCCGGAGTGGTCTTACATGTAATTCAATATCTACGCCTCTGTCCCAGATAGGTTTTTACACGAAATTAGATACGATGCCAATGTCCCAAACATGGTCTTATACATAAATCTCAATTGAGGCCTGTATCCCAAACACGGTCTTACACAATATCTCAGTTAGATGTCAAGGTTCCTTTTAGAAGCATACAGAGCTTTTCGGATACTAACATATTATCAGAATTTACACAAAAGATATTCATCAGGATCTCAAGGCCATCTAATACAGATTACAGTTTATATATGTGGAAATTAGTCAATTTAACACATAATTGTAATTTGACGTACCTCGTACGAATTTCGGACGGAACGAGTTGACTATTCAACTATTTTCGACTTCCCTCGATCTAAGTCTGATTTTCTTTGTTCTTGATCTAATACAATACAAATTCAACCATTCAATCATTCATTTCATTCAAAATAGTCCATATACACAAATTTAGGCACTTTGCATTTTAATCCTTACATTTTCACACTTTGACAATTTAGTCCATTTTTCACAAAATCACAAATATGCAAAATTCACCAAGACTATAGCTTGGCCGAATATACATAACTTCCATACAAGGCCTAAATAACATATTAATTCACAATTTAGTCCTTCAAAACCTTATTTTCACAATTTAGACGAAATAACTCTATTCTATCAAAAATTCAAGAACAAAGTATGATAACCTCACATATATCTTTCATAATCCATATAAAAACATCACAAAGCTCATATAATCATCAATGGCACATTTCATAATCTTCAACAAAAATAGAAATTCAGACATGGGTTTTGAAGAACACGAAGCAATGATCACAGAAACGTAGAAATTATAAAAAATCGAGTTAAAATCGTACCTTAATCAAACAATCAAAGTGCCGAAACCTAAAATGGCTTTCTCCTTTTTCTTTTTCTTTGATTTTCAGCTATATTCATGATAATATGGCCAATTTCATGATTTCATTTTATTATAATATACATTAATATGCACTTTACCATTTTAACCTTATTAAAATAAAATTTTCAACATATAATGGATGTCCAACAATGTCCACTACCATTTAAAATGGTTTATTTGATATGCAAGGACATTACTTTAAAAGTCGAGGCCAATTTGCCCCATTAACAAATAGTATGCAACATTTTCATTATACACGATTAGGTCCTTTCTCATAATGAAGCACAGAAAAAGATAAATTAAATCACAGAAATTTCACTGACATAAATTCACATATCACATACACAGAAAATAATATTAAAATATTCTTTTAGACTTAGATTTGTCTTCCCGAAACCACTATTCTGACTAGGGTTAAAACTAGACTGTTACAATTCTCCTCCCTTAGGGATTTTCGTCCCCAAAAATCTTACCATTAAACAGATTCGGATATTGTTGTTTCATAGCATCTTCAGACTCCCATGTGGCCTCTTCAACACCGTGTCGATGCCACATCACTTTAATCAATGGAATTTTCTTGTTTCGCAACTCATTAACCTCACGAGCTAAAATACAGATCGGCTTTTCTTCGTAAGTCATATCGGACTAAATTTCAATCTCAGACGGTGAAATTACATGCAAAGGATCAAATCTGTATCATCGAAGCATTGATATGTGAAACACATTATGAATCTTTTCTAACTCAGGTGGTAGCCTCAATCTATAAGGAACTAGCCCAACTCGTTCGATGATTTTATATAGTCCGATGAACCTCAAACTCAAATTGCCCTTTTTGCCAAATCGGAACAATTTTTTCCATGGAAATACTTTCAGAAACACTTTATCACCGATCTTAAATTCGATATCTTTTCATTTTAAATCCGCATAAGATTTCTGACGATCAGAGGCAGCTTTCAAACTATCTCGGATTACTTTCACTTTCTGTTCTGTTTCTTTTATAAGATCAATACTGTAAATCTTATTACCACTAAATTCAGTCCAGTATAGCTAAGTTCTACACTTTCTACGATATAAGGCTTCGTATGGTGCCATTTTAATCCTTGATTGAAGGCTATTATTATAAGAAAATTCAATCAAAGGTAGATATTGTTCCCACGCACCTTCAAACTCAAGAATGCAACATCTCAACATATCCTCGATTATTTGAATAATTCGTTCAGATAGACCATCTATTTACGAATGAAAAGTAGTGCTAAATTGTAATTTAGTACCCAGAGCATCTTGTAATTTCTTCTAGAATCGAGATGTAAATCTCGAGTCTCTATCTAACACTATCGACAATGGCACACCGTGCAATCTCACAATATCAGAGATATATAACTCAACCAATTTATTGAGTGAGAAATTAGATTGTACTGGAATAAAATGAGCTGACTTCGTTAATCTGTCAACTACAATCCAGATCGAATCTTTCTTTTTCGGAGACAGGGGTAAACCCGAAATAAAATCCATAGTCACTCGATCCCATTTCCACTCCGGAATCATAATTGGTTGTAATAACCCAGATGGCACTTGATGTTCAGCTTTAACTTGCTGACAGATTAAACATTTAGAAACAAAATCAGAGATATCTTTTTTTATTCCGAACCATCAATAATGTTTCTTCAGATCATTATACATTTTCGTACTTCCCAAATGTACAAAAAATTTACTACTGGGAG
Organism: Gossypium hirsutum; assembly: GCF_007990345.1. Taxonomy (NCBI): domain Eukaryota; kingdom Viridiplantae; phylum Streptophyta; class Magnoliopsida; order Malvales; family Malvaceae; genus Gossypium; species Gossypium hirsutum. The sequence goes on from NC_053436.1 coordinate 20,985,141, forward strand.
CTTCACTCAAAATCATTTGAATCAACTTTGGATTTCTTGGAACATGAAGTCTATTTCTGAATCTCAAATAGTCATCAACATCTATTTGGAATTCAGAATCAGAATCAGAATTACACTGAGTTCGTGTAACTATAATCTCATTATCCCTCTTTTGAGCCTCGCAGATCTGTTGTAAGAACAAAGGTCTTGCTTTTAATTCAACTAAAACTGAACTACCATCAAACAGAACTAAATGAGCATTCATCACACTCAAAGCAAATAACAATTTTTGACTCAAAGCATCAGTAACAACATTTGCTTTTCCCAGGTGATAATCAATCACAAGTTCGTAGTCTTTTAGCGGTTCTAACCATCTTCTCTGTGGCAGATTCAAATCTTTTTACGTCATTGAATACTTCAGACTTTTATGATTAGAAAACACGTGACATTTCTCACCAAACTGATAGTGACGCCAGATCTTCAAAGCAAACACAATGGTAGCTAACTCAAGGTCATGTGTCAGATAGTTCTTCTCATGCGGCTTCAACTGTCTCGAAGCATAAGCAACAACTTTTGCTTCTTGCATTAAAACACAACCAAGTCCGTTCAACGAAGCATCATTGTAAACAACAAATTCTTTACCTGATTCAGGTTGTACCAAAACTGGAGTTTCAGTCAATAAAGCTTTCAATTGATCGAAGTTGTTCTGACACTTTTCAGGCCACTCAAATTTTACATCTTTCTGGAGTAATTTTGTCAACAGAGTTGCTATCACAGAGAACTCTTTTACAAATTGCCTGTAGTAGCCGGAAAGTCCCAGAAAGCTGCTGACTTCAGAAACATTTCTCGGAGATTTCCAATCCAGAATGGCAAAAATTTTGCTTGGATCAACTCGGATACCAGATGCTGATACAATATGACCCAGAAAACCAACTTCTCGTAACCAGAACTCACATTTACTGAATTTCGTATACAACTGTTTACCTCTCAAAATCTGTAATACTATTCTCAGATGCTCGGCATGTTCAGATTCATCACGTGAATAAATCAATATATCATCAATGAATACAACAACAAATTGATCTAGATACAGTCTGAAAATTCTATTCATCAAATCCATAAAAATAGCAGGTGCATTCATTAATCCAAATGGCATAACTAAAAATTCATAATGCCCATACCTCATTCTGAAAGCAATTTTCAGAACGTCAGAGTCCTTTGCTCGCAACTGATAATAAATCGATCTCAGATCTATCTTTGAAAACACAGTATCTCATTTCAACTGATCGAATAAGTCATCAATTCTAGGTAAAGGATATTTGATCTTTATAGTCACTTTGTTAAGCTGACGGTAATCAATACACATTCTCATTGTACCATCTTTCTTTTTCACAAACAGAACAGGAGCACCCCATGGTGAAAAGCTCAGTCTAGCAAATCCTCTATCAGTCAATTCTTGCAATTGAGATTTTAATTCATTTAACTCGGTTGGTGCCATTCTCTACGAAGCTATCAAAATCGAAGTAGTACTAGATACTAATTCAATGCCAAACACCACTTCTCGAATTGAAAGCAAACACGGTAGTTCTTTAGGAAACACATCAGAGAATTCACAGACAGCAGGCACTGATTCGACTTTCTTATCCATCACTTTCGAGTCTAACACATATGCTAAGTAGGCTTCACAATCTTTCTTCATATATTTCTGTGCTTTCATTGCAGATATCACAGATGGTAGTCCATTCAGATCACTAGACTCAATTCGAATTACCTCATCATTCTTGTACCTTAAATCAATGACTTTTTGTTTGCAATTCACAATAGCATCGTGCAAAGTTAACCAGTCCATTCCCAGAATTATATCAAATTCATCGAAAGGCAAAAGTATTAGATCAGCAGGAAAACAGATATCTCGAATCATTAACGGGCAATTCTTGCAGACTTTATCAACCAAGACACTTTTGCCTAGGGGGTTCGATACTCTAATTACAAATTTAGTAGACTCTACAATCAAAGTCTTACTATGTACTAAATTCATACAGATATAAGAATGTGTTCATCCAGGGTCTATCAATGCAATCACAGAAGTATCATAAAGAGTAAAAGTACCAGTAATCACGTCTAGAGACGAGGCCTTCTCACGAGCTCGGATAGCATAGGCTCTAGCAGGTGCTCTGGCCTCAGATCTAACATTAGTATCCCCAGTAGCTCTTTGACCACCACTTGCATCTCTCGAATTTCTGAAAAGTCTACCTCTAGTTGAGGTGTTACTCAATCTCAGATTCTGTACATTCTCTTACTTAGCCGGTTCAGAACAATCTCTTACAAAATGGTTCAGAGATCCACATCGAAAACAGGCCCAGTCATTCAATCTACAATTTCCCAAATGTCTTTTACAATAGTGTTTACATTCAGGTTTCTCAGATCGAACATTTCCAACACTTGCAACAGAGGTAGCAGAGGCTCTAGAGTTTGAATACGATCTAGCTCGATCTCGATTCGAATGTCCCACATTATCATTTGAACAATTATGATCATCTCAGAATTTCTTTGACCCAGACTGAAATGATTTAGTTGAAGATCTCTTTCTAGCATATTTGGCTTCAGAATCAGCTTTTCTTTTCTCTTTACCTAATTCTTCGGCTTTACAAGTTCACTCAACGAGCACTAACATTTCTTTAATCTCCAAAATCCCCACTAATAGACATATATTTTTGTTTAGTCCATCTTCAAACCTTTTGCACATTATGGCTTCATTCGATACACATTCCTGAGCATATAGGCTCAATCTTATAAATTCTCGTTCATATTCAGTAACAGACATACGACCTTGTTTAAGCTCGAGAAACTCTTTACGTTTCTGATCAATGAATCTCTGGCTAATGTATTTCTTCCGAAATTCAGCTTGGAAGAAATCCCAAGTAACCCGTTCACTCATAACCACAGATATTAAAGTTTTCCACCAATGATACGCTGTATCTCTCAGAAGTGAAACGGCATATTTAACACAATCCTCAAGATTCAGAGACATTTCGTCAAACACTCGTATTGTATTCTCTAACTAGAATTTAGCTCTTTCAGCATCATCATTCGTTGTAGCTCAAAATTTTTCAGCCCCATACTTTCAAATCTTATCACTAGTGGTCTACTTAGCCGAACTGGACTCACCGAGGGCATAGCAAGAATTTGATAAGGATTAACCAGGGGTGGAGGTTGTTGTACAGTCGGACTGGTTCTAATATACTGAGTGAACCAATCATTCATCATCTGATAGAAGGCTTGCTTAGCCTCGCTATCACGGCTACTCATAGCCGGTTGTGAATCATCTTACACCGTCCCTAGTACGGGGGCAGGCGTATTACTTTCAACATCGTCAGCTACGGCTCTATTGGGATCCATTGCTATATAAAAGCATATTTCAATGTCAGGATTCATCACACTATCACAGTTTCAGAAATATGGCATGTATAGCTAGACTATAATAGACCAAAATTGGGTCTAGTTGGAACAAAGGTTTTGGGACCACAAAAACTGAGATAGAAATAATTATATTTTATGATTATTTTGAGGTCTATGATATGATTGCATGATTATGTGAAAATTTCGTGAAGAAATTCTACGCATAAAGTGCTCAATTTGAAGTTAGGGACTAAATTGAATAAGTTGCAAAACTTGCATTCTCTAGAAGTTTCTAGTATGAAATTGCTTTGAAATATTAATTAGGAGGTCTTAAATAGAAATTTGACCAATTTCTAAGTGATGGAAAAAAATTGGACATGGATGGAATTTTTGAAAGTTTAGTAAGGAAGGGTATTTTGGTTATTTGGTAATTAAAAGAAATAAAAAGGAAAATAAAGTCAAAATTGACTCATCTTTTTCATGGAGGCCGAAATTAGCATGGGGAAAGCCATGGCTAGGGTTCTCAAGATTTCCAAGCTCAATACTAAGTCCGTTCTAACCCCGTTTTTCAAGTTCTTTACATTTTTGGAATCCCGGTAATTTGATTAAGATTATTCTAGGAATAATTTAAGCTAGGGTTCATATTTTGAAAAATACCCATCAGTGAAATGTGTTTATTTTGATGTTTAACGATAGAATATGAGGTTTTAAATTATGTTAGACAACTTGTGCTACTCGGTTTTGAGTGAAAACGAGTAAAAGGGCTTAATCGGTAAAAATACCTAATAGTCATAAGTATATGTTAGACTGAGAATTTGATGTTTCCATAGACGAGAAAAGTGATCAGCGTGTCATAAAACATAAGAATAAGTGATGAAGTTTAATTCCCGAGCCTAGGGGAAAAAGTGTAAATATGCAAAAGTTTAGGGGCAAAATTGTAAATTTTCCAAAGTTTGAGTTAAGGACTGTTTTGAATAGTACATTAAATAAATAAGTAAAATATGATGTTTTAGATCCCGAAAAACAAGATTTGAACCTAGAATGAGAGAAAAATCAGAAATTGGAAAAGTTGGTTAAATGGCCGTTTTAGTATCGAGGTAAGTTCATATGTATAATAAGCATTAATTTATGGATGTTTCAATGTAAAATTGATATATTTACTATGATTTCTGAGGTGTTGAAAGTATGTAAGTTGGTATGATAATAATACAGCAATAATGCTGTAATTTATATTTGAAAGTTAAATTTAGTGAATTAATTGAATTATGTTAAATTAAATGATTATGGTGCCAAGTTTATGAATTGATTTAAAAATATGTCTATGGTACATGAAGTGCATTGAATTATCATACATAAATGTGATTTCTATGATTATGGATATTATGGGAAATTGTAAGTTCATTTGATTTTTAATAAGGCAATGTGTAATTTACTGTTATTGCCTTGATATTAAATGAGATGTGAGTTTATATGTAAGTAATACATCAATATTACTTGTATTATGATATTTTATAATAATATTGGAAATATGTTTGTGGATAATTACTTGATTGGTGAAATTGTTGGAAAAGAGAGAGAAATCCCGGTTGAACCTTCGGAAAGATTGGATGATACATATAGTATGTAGCTAGGTCACATGTATGGTGCTAAGTGCACATCATGTGTACAAGAGAGCTACAAGACATTATGATGTAGCTAGGTCGCATGGGTGATACTATGTGTACACCATGTAGACAAGAGAGCTACGGGATATATGTAGCTAGGTCGCATGTGTAGTACTAAGTGCAGGCTACTATGCGTACCCGATAACTTCAATCACGTGTGTAGTACTAAGTGCAGGCTACTACGTGTATCAGATAGTTAGGTCACGTGTGTAGTACTAAGTGCAGGCTACAACGTGTACCGAATAATTGGTCGCATGTGTAGTACGAAGTGCAGGCTACTATGCGTACCAGATAGTTTGGCTACATATGTGGCACTTATATGCAAACTTCCCATGTATCCGAATTATATTCCGAAGTGTTCAACAGGAGACTCTCTATGTATTGCTTTGTGAGTGTTGTGATGAATAAGTGCAGGAACTTGGTTATGTGAATGATGTGTTTATTAAGTGACCAGGATGTGGTAAGATTATAAACAAGTAAGTTATACATGAGGATGATTTTATGGTGATCTTGTGATCATAGGCCTATACTTGTGATGTATGAAATGTGGTGAAAATGATTCGTGATATGTATGTTAAAATGAGGTTAATACAAAGAAAGTGTGAAAGAGTGAATTAGCAATAAAACTATTTTGGACAGTAGCAGTGACGTGATTTTGAAAAATAAAAAAAATAGTAGAAATTGAATAAGAGACTGAATGAGATATCAAATTAACGCTTAATAAGTCTATTTTCATGTAAAAGAAACAGAGCAAGCACAGGAGTTCTATATTTTGAGATATTTATGTTTTTGTGAGATTGGTTCAGAATGATTACGTGATCCCTTGTTCTGACTTTTGAAAATCACAAAAATTTGGAGAAAAATAATTAGAGGCTCAATATTATATTTCTAAAATCCCTAATGAGTCTATTTTCAATATAAATAAACAAGAACATTATCCGAGTTCTGGACTGTGAGATAATTAATTTTTAGTGAAGAGAGGTCAGAACTGTCAGAAAGTGAAACAGGGGAAATTTTAATGAATAAACTGTACTAATTGGCTAAACCAAAAATTATGAAATTTTATGGTGGAAAGATATAGGAGTCTAGTTTCAGGGAAAATTTACGGATCTTAATTTGGAGCTCTGTAGATCGAATTATAAATAAGTAAGTGACTATGACTCGTGTGGACAGTTTGATGTGAGCATTTATTAGTAAATTGTGAAATCGTACTTACAAGAATGCTATATACATTAAGGATGTGGAATGGAGTGGAGGACGAGGAAAATAAATAAATGTGGAATACATGGAAACTATGGTATATGAAATATTGATATAATGAAATAAATGATATGTGTTTATAAGAAAACAGAAAGAGAATGATATGTATCATGACATGTATAAATATGTATATATGACTAGTATCAATGTAATGCTTGTTGGGTATGGAGTTGAATTGAAATGTTTCAGGCAAACATGTTATTCTGCGCATCTAAATTGTGGTATTTTATAAAGATATGATCTAGCTTTAAATATGAATGCTTGATGATTAAGCTGAAGATACTTGGTAAGATGATAATCTTGGTATAAATGTATAAGTGGTACTATAATAGACAATGTAAAATGAGTATGAGAGACACATGTATGATGACATACAAATGCTATGTTTGTGGTTTAATTGAGAATGTTTAATCATTAAATGAATACCATGTTATATGCTTTTGATTTTGTATAAGTTTGTAAGAGATTAAGGTTGACCAAAGCTTGGAAAATAGCCTAAGTATATTCCACACAGGCAGAGACACGACCATGTGTCTCAGCCGTGTATGGAATACGACTTTGGGACAAGAGCGTTTGGAGCCTTAAAGTATGAAATTTCCAAGATTTTCGTAAGTTCTCGGTTTAGTCCCGAACCCTTTCTAAAGTATGTTTTGTGTGACAGCCCTAATTTGGCCCTAGTCGGAAAGTGGTTTCGGGACCACAAAACCGAGTCAAAAAAATAATTAACCGTTATAATCTATGCTTACTGTATGTGTACATGCACGTGCGAAAGTTTCATGTTTTAATTTTATCATTTGTATGTGAAATAGATTAAATAGGACTCATGTGAAATAAATGTGAAAGATGATAGGTTAAACTCAAAGTGGTGTAATAATGCATGTTAGAAAAAGGATGGGTTTGCATGTCAAATATCCATTTTTGACAATTAGTGGCCAGGCATAATGAAGTGATATATAAAAATATGTATTAATTATTAGTTAATGGATTTATATGTTATAGTATAGATGAATAAAATGAAAAGAATAATAGAAAGAATGGGAAGAAAACAAAGTCTTAACTTTGTTCTTCTTAGTCGAACCAAAAGGGAGAAAAAGGGGAGCAAACATTCGGCCATTTGAAACCTAAGGAAGGTTAGTAAATCAAGTTAGATTTTTGAAATTCTAGTTTGTTTTAGGTTACTCATCATGCTACTTACTTAGCCCATGCCAAAACTTTGAATTTGGATGGTTGAATTGAACATTCGGTTATGGTAGATAAGGAAGGAATTTGATTTTTATCTTTAAGTTTTGATGAAGAAATTGTTGATGAAAGAAGTTGATCTTGTTAAAAAATATAATTTCTAATTCTCATATGTGTAATAGCCGAACATAGACTTTGCTTAATGTCTTGAACAAATGCCGATTAGGTGTTTTGAAATGGATAAATTAGGTGCTTGATTTCCTAAAGGTTCGGCATAGTACATGATATTTTTGTTAGTATGATTTCGAAGAATTTGAGTAATGTTATGTATAAGTAAAATTATTAGGTACGGTCTTGGCGGTATATATGTACAATTGATCTATTTAGCTAATAATATCTAGGGTGATAAATAATTAAATAATATGTATACAAAGAATGTGTGAAAGAGTGAATTGGCAATAATCTCTTTAGGACAGCAGCAGTAAAGTGATTTTAGAAAAATCACTATAAATTGTGAGAGTTGAGTTAGAAGCTTAATAAATTATGTAATTAAAGATTGATGAGTCTAGTTTCTTATAAAAGAAATATAAAAGCAAAAGAATTGAAGATAATGAGATAATTGAAGTAATGTTGGACAGAGTCAAAATGACTTCTAGATCCCCTATTCTGTTTTTATAAAATCACTATAAAACATATAAAAATATTAAAATGATGAAATTTATATGCTTAGACTCCTTAATGAGTCTAGTTTAAAGTGAAATAAACAAGGACATGTTTTGAATTCTGTACAATGAGAAATTTATTTCGTAGTGAAGAGTGGTCAGATTAGTCAAACAGTGAAATAAGGGAAACTTTAAGAAAAATATGGTATTGATTGGCCGAACTAAAAATTCTGAAAATTTTATGGATAAAAGATATATGAGTCTATTTTCAGGGAAATTTTACAAAAATTTATTTGGAGTTTCTTAGCTCCAGTTATAAATAATTTAGTGACTGTTGCTCAGTAAGACAGCTTATTGTGAATTTGTGATTATGAGGTAATCATTGATAAAAATTTGTTAAGGAGTTGCTTAATGTTTTCTTATAAGCTTACTATAATATGTATGTGTGAAAGTCGAATATGTATGTATTATATTCTGAAAATAATATTTGAATAGTCGATTAATGATTAGTTTAAAATTTGTTGAATCAAAGCTCAAGAGCATAGGGGGCAATTTCGAATAAGGGAAAAGAGAAAGCAATCGAGTAGCCTATCTGCAGTTGTTCAAATAAATCCAAGGTAAGTCTTTGAGTAATGGAACTTAGCTTATGATTTGATTAAACAATGTTATATATTTATATATATAGCACAATAATAAATTGTGACCTGATGGTTTCTCTTGATTTACATATTGAAATAAATGCGTAGTGCATCGGCTTGTAGTTGAATGGTTATAGAAAATCATGTAGAGTAGCGAAACGGAATCGTGTTATTTGTATGAGCTGTTGAGCCGAAAATGGAATGATGGATAATTATGTTGTGTTTGTGATCTAATAATGTAAATAAATTGTTAATGATTTATAATATAAATATATTTTGTGCATGACAATTGAGGATTATATCCGGGTTAAGTCCCGAAGGCATTCATGCTGGTTGTTATTTCCGGGTTAAGTCCCGAAGGCATTCGTGCTGGTTGTTATTCCCGGGTTAAGTCCCGAAGGCATTCGTGCTGGTTGTTATTTCCAGGTTAAGTCCCGAAGGCATTCATGCTGGTTGCTATTTCTGGGTTAAGTCCCGAAGGCATTTGTGCTGGTTGTTACATCCGGGCTAAATCCCGAAGGTAATTGGGTTGGAAATGTGCGATCTTGTCGTAATAATTTCTATTGATGGGCTTACAACCCTAAGATGATTAGGTATGCACCGTATATACATTGAAATTAAGTTAAGATTGACTATGAGCATGTAAGTATATGGGTTGAAGTGTGAAGTAACATAAGTATGTGATTTTTGCGTATTTGCATTTATTTAGCCTTGTAATCGAATTAGATGTATTCGGCATAATTATGAGGTTAGTTGGGTAAAAAGAGATTATCTACATACGGATTCATGTTTAAGGAAAAATTTAAGATGACATGTATGAACAATAGGGGTATATTTAATCATGACTACATTTAGTCAGAAAGATGATGAGCCTTATGAATGCTATGCTTTAGTTATAAATGATTTCATTACTTAAGACTTACTAAGCATCGAAATGCTTACTCTTTTTGCCTTCATTCCCTGTTTTATAGATTTTGTTCGTGAACTATCGGACTCGGGAGATCCAAAGTCGAAGTCATCCACACTATCTAAACCTTTCGGTACTCTTGTAAATGAACCTTGATAATGGCATGTATAGGATTGACTTTTGATGTTAATTACGTATCTTTTTGGTGATGTATATATGTATAGCCATGCGAAAATGGCTTGTTAAGTTATTATATGCGCTCCACAAAATTAATGTGTATGTGTGGATGATAATCGATTAATGTTTTAAATGTTTTGATGTGAATTAAACTTAGGAATGAATTAAGGTACTATTTAAATTGAGAAGATTGCTTTGCATAGTGTATAAACGAAATTCGAATTCAATGGTATGCTATCGGAAATTACCTGAGTATTGTCAAATGAATTTTCGTACTTATTTGGTAATATTCCTTGCCCCTCCGGCGACGGATACGGGTTAGGGGTGTTACATTTTGGGCTCTGTAGACTCAAATAAGGGACTATGTGTAAGTAAATGAATGTTTTGAAATATGAATGAAATTTTATGGCCCATATTTTAGTTTAATGTTTGTATGTTTGTCCGGTAACGCCTCGTACCTTATCCCGGCCTCGGGTACGGGTAAGGGGTGTTACATAGACTCGCATACGCTATGGTAGTCCTAGAACCAACTAAACCATTGCTTTGATACCAATAAAATATAACACCCTTATCCCGTATCCGTCGCCAGAATAGGTAAGGACATTACCAGACAAACAGAACATTTCAAACCAATTCAGAATCACAAATATCATATAACATCATTTCATAAGCAATCATCTCTTAAGATGGTATACGAGACCTAAAATGTACTTTTAAGAAAGGTCTGGACTAAAATGAACACATTCAGAATTTTTAGAACTTAACCAAATCTTTCAAAACTGTTAAAGTCACACGCCCGTGTGACTAAGCCGTGTGACACACACGAGCACTAAACACGCCCATATGATCCAACCGTGTTAAAAAGAGGTCCTATACTGACTTTTTCACACGGCCGTGTGTCATGGCCGCGTGGTACTTAGCTAGCTACTGACTTAAGCCCATGGCCAGATGACACGCCCGTGTCTCTTAACCGTGTGGCAAAATGCAGGCTTGGTTTAAGCCAACTTACCACCCTTATATGAGTCTTTCCTACTAGCAATGTTAAGAAACATTCATACAATAATTTTCAGCCAATTCCATACTCAAAACATGCTTCATTACAACTAAATCATCATCATTCAATAACCCATTCAAAACCATATCAAAACTTAACACATTCATACCATTTGCTAGCCAACTCTCATGGCATAACATATAATTACAAATCAAAACTTAATACATAGACTTTCTAGCCTATACATGCCATACTTTAAAATATTTACACTTTCAAAAGTACCAAAATGAGTTCGATAGTGTGGTGACGATCCTCGACTATCCCCGAGCCTTCAGTAGCTATGATAACTGTAAAATAGATAGAAATCACATAGAGTAAGCTACAAAGAGCTTAGTAAGCCAAATACAATTGGTCTAACTACTAAAGTATATAAGTACAATTTAACAGTAAAGATTCATAGCCGTTTCATAAATAATTCATAAGCTTAACCATGCTCCTTTGTTTGCATATATGTCATGCTTCATTTCCAATTTCCATACATATTTCACAGAGACAGAGTCTTTCATATTTGGAAATTTAATACGATACAAACGTACCTGTATAGGTTATACATTTCATATACTCATTCTCATATTTCGTATGCTATCATCAGACGGTCCAGAAACGCTACAGATACTCGTAAACAAGTACAATGCCGACGTTCCAGAGTGGTCTTACATGTAATTCAATATCAATGCCTCTGTCCCAGATAGGGTCCTGCACGAAATCAGATACGATGCCAATGTCCCAGACATGGTCTTATTCATAAATCTCATTCGAGGCCTGTGTCCCAAACACGGTCTTACACGATATCTCAGTTAGATATCAATGTTCCTTTAGAAGCATATAGAGCTTTTCGGATACTAACATATTATCAAACCTTACTCAAAAGATATTCATCAGGCTCTCAAGGCCATCCAATACAAATTTCAGTTTATATATGTGGAAATTAGTCAATTTAACACATAATTGTAATTTGACTTACCTCGTACGAATTTCGAACGGAACGAGTCGACTATTCAACTATTTTGGACTTCCCTCGATCTAAGTCCGATTTTCTTTGTTCTTAATCTAATACAATACAAATTCAACAATTCAATCATTCATTTCATTCAAAATAATCCATATACACACATTTGGGCACTTTGCATTTTAACCCTTACATTTTCACACTTTGACAATTTAGTCAATTTTTTCACAAAATCACAAATATGCAAAATTCACCAAGACTATAGCTTGGCCGAATATACATAACTTCCATACAAGCCCAAATAACATATTAATTCACAATTTAGTCTTTCAAAACCTCATTTTCACAATTTATACCAAACAACTCTATTCCATCAAAATTCAAGAACAAAGTATGATAACCTCACATATATCTTTCATAATCCATATAAAATCATCACAAAGCTCATATAATCATCAATGGCACATTTCATAATCTTCAACAAAAATAGAAATTCAGACATGGGTTTTGAAGAACACGAAGCAACGATCACAGAAGCGTACAAATTATCAAAAATTAAGTTAAAACCGTACCTTAATCAAGCAATCAAAGTGCCGAAACCTAAAATTGCTTTCTCCTTTTTCTTTTTCTTTGATTTTTAGCTATATGCATGATAATATGGCCAATTTCATGTTTTTATTTTATTATAATATACATTAATATGCACTTTACCATTTTAACCTCATTAAAATAACATTTTCAACATATAATGGATGTCCAACAATGTCCACTACCATTTAAAATGGTTTATTTGATATGAAAGGACATTACTTTAAAAGCCAAGGCCAATTTGTCCTATTAACAAATAGTATGCAACACTTGCATTATACGCGATTAGGTCCTTTCTCCTAATTAAGCACAGAAAAAGACAAATTAAATCACAGAAATTTCACTAACATAAAGTCACATATCACAGACACAGAAAATAATATTAAAATATTCTTTCAGACTTGGATTTGTGGTCCTGAAATCACTATTCTGACTAGGGTAAAAACCAGACTGTTACAACTTCCTAGACACTTCCCAAAGCACTAAACCACTAAGGAAAACATACATCCATGTCATAAACACGCAAAAATAAATTTAAAAGGGGTTTTCGGGATTTCGGGCGTTACAATTCTACCCTCATTCAGAAAAATTTTGGCCTCGAACTTTATCTAGTCAGAATAGGTGAGGGTATTGTTGTCGCATTGCCTCTTCGAGTTCCCACGTGGCCTCCTAAGAACTGTGGTTCCGCCATAGAACATTCACTAATGGAATTGATTTCCTTCTCAAGACTTTCACCTCTTGATCCAAAATGTAGACTAGCTCCTCCTTGAAAGTCAGATCTGGTCTAATTTCAATCTCCTCAACCGGTACAACATGTGCAGGATCAGAGCGGTAGCGTCTCAGCATAGAGACGTGGAACACATCATGAATTCGCTCTAATTCTAGAGGTAACTCTAACTGGTAAGCAATTGGTCCTACTCATCTCAGTATGCGGCAGGGCCTTTACGTCCAAATCTCAATACATTATTCCATGGCGAGACCTTGAGAAAAACATAATCTCCCACATAATACTCAATTTCCTTACGTTTCAGATCTGCATGTGACTTCTGTCTGTCTGACGCTGCCTTTAGTCGATCCCGACTTAATCTGACCTTATCCTCGGTATCAGATACTAGTTCAAGGCCCAGAACACGCTACTCACCCAACTCAGTCCGACATGAAGGAGTGCGACACTTACGACCATATAATGCTTCATAAGGTGCCATCTGTATGCTATACTGATAGTTATTGTTGTAAGCAAATCTTGCTAGCGGCAAGTAATCTTCCCAACTACCTCAAAAGTCAATCACACAACTCCTTAAAAAGTCCTCCAGTATCTGAATCACCCTCTCTGACAGACCATTTGTCTGAGGATGGAACGCAGTACTAAAGTCCAATCGTGTACCCAGAGCTTTATGTAATTTCTTCCAGAACCGAGACGTGAAGCGAGGATCTCTATCAGATATTATTGAAACCGATACCACATGCAATCTTACTATCTCGGATACGTACAACTTAGCCAGTTTCTGTAACGAATGATCAGTGCGAATTGATATGAAATGGGCAGATTTGGTCAACCGATACATGATGACCCATACTGAATCCTTCTTAGTAGGAGTTAAGGGTAGCCCACTCACAAAGTCCATAGTTAATCTTTCCCACTTCCATAGTAGAATCTTAACTGGCTGAAGCAACCTAGAAGGCAACTGATGTTCCACTTTAACCTGCTGGCAAGTTAGACATTTCCCTAAAAATTCGGTAACCTTACGCTTAAGACCTGGCCACCAATATATCTCACGAAGATCTCTGTACATTTTATTTCCACCTAGGTGCATAGCATAGGGGCTACTATGTGCCTCTCGTAGTATAGACTGCCTCAAATCAGTATCCTTAGGTTCACAAATTCTACATTGAAAACAGAGTACCCCTTCACTGTTCAGCCCGAAATCCACAGTATTACTATTCTTGACCTGATGGAATCGAAGACTCAATGACTCATCCTCCAACTGTTTATTCTTAATCTACTCTGTAACACCCCGAACCCGAGACCGTCGCCGGAGTCGAACACGAGGTGTTAACAGACTTCAAACCACTTATTAAAAAATTTCCCAGACAAGCTGCCAATCTGCGTACTAGTCGCTTTAAAAATCATATCTTGAGTTCTGAATCTCGAAATCCAGTTCCGTAAATTTTCCCTGAAACTAGATTCATATGGCCATCTACATATTTTTTTCTAAAATTTTTGGTCGGGCCAATTAGTACAGTTTATTAGTCAAATTCTCCCATGTTACAGGGATCGACTACACTGACCTTTGCGCATTACGACTTGGATATCTCCCTGTACAGGGCCTCAATACTGATGTCGTTTGTTTCTATAGAAACTAGACTCAAAGGGGAATCTATGCACATATGGCATGACTTCTAATTATCTCTGGTTAATTTATAATGAATTTCCAAAGTCGGAACAGGGAATCCAGAAATCGCTCTGGCCCTGTTTCACAAGAGTTTAATTATCTCCTAACATACAGCTCATATGGTCGTTTCGTTTCTTCTATATGAAAATAGACTCATCGAGCTTCGATTACATAATTTATTCATTGATTAATTCCACTCCTACTATTTTTTGTGATTTTTCAATCTCACGTCACTGCTGCTGCCAACATCTATTACTAAAGCAACTATGCCTATTTCGTGATTTCTCCTTGATCTAACTAGTAATTCATCATACATATCACAAATTATGATCATGACTAGCCATGCCAAAGGCTAATCATTGTCAAACATCTCCCTACTACACTATTGCCATATCATGAATTTTAACACCAAAAATAATCAACCATGACATATGGCATAAAAATCGAATTACCAAGACTTACGACCTAACATTATAGAACCAAATCCAACCGAACATTTATGCCATTTTCTCATGGCTAAAAGTTTACATACCAAATTTCAACAAAACATATTAGCCTATACATGCCGAAATGTTCTCCTAGACCGACTAAAAAGAAGATACCAAAAGTTGCTAGCCGGTGTGATGATTTCGATGACGGCCCGATCACGCAAAAAGAGACGAGTCCAAGAAACCTAAAATAGGTGACAAGGAAACACCGAGTGAGTATATAACTCAGTAAGTCATAAGCAATGCACTACCATCGATTAATAACATTATCACAAGAGGAAACAAAATGGAACGAGGCTAGTTACTCCATCCATACCGAACCATACCATAGTTCCTTAGACCTATCGGTTCAATCTCATACCAAGTCATGCATTCACATTCCATATACTAATCAATAGGATATTTGAGGCATTTTCATACATCATTTTATTTTCGTTACAATCATACAACTAAACGACCTTTCACCTATTCCACGATAAATCTTATGTACGTGACTTCAATTATAATTGTCACATAGGTTCAAACTTACCAAGCTCAACTCCAAATATAAACATAGCGCCTATTAGCCATGAACTCAAGGTACTTACCCGATCCGCTGTCCGTGATCAACTCAATAATGTCGAACACTTAGTGTCCATAGTGATTCAAAAATATATATTAAGTCCGCACACTCAGTGCTATATAATCATCTCGCACACTTAGTGTATATAATCAAATTGCACACTTAGTGCTGTACAATTTAAACCCGCACACTTAGTGCCAATCTCATGATCATAAATGTTTATACCCGCACACTTAGTGCCGAGATCAACAACTCAATACATCTCACCTCTTTTCTTTTCATTCAACACTTTCATCACCACATGCATACATCTATATAAATTTATCATTCCATTCGGCATAATTACATAGACATTATGTCTATTTAGATCAATACAAAATATATGCTTGGTGACTTACCTTATGTTGGGTAAAATAATTCCAAGTCGGCTACTCGATGACCTTCGATTTCCCCTTGTTGGACGCCTCTCCTTTAGGATCTTGAGCTTAAACAAATAAATTAACTCATTCAACCGCTTTGCTACATATATTGGTATTCAGATTTTAATGATTTTATGACATACGGAACGGCATGGTAAAATTTTTATCTTGCTACCTCATGTTCTTAGCTATTCGGCTAATAACCTTATGCAATTACCATACTTTCAATAATCTAATCACACATGCATATGCATACTTGGACATTCGGCAATCACCTTGCTAATTTTAAACTCAACATCACATAAACTCCCAAGTGCTGGCCGAATATGTATATCTATACTATCACCTATAATTCATCAAATCACAAATTTTCATCTCATGAACACTCGACCCATTTTTACCCCATATGGCCGAATGTGTAAGATTAAATTCAACACCACCGATGTACTTAATTAGGTGGCCAAATATACTAAGTTAGACTTGACATTATACGTCACAAGAACTCTAATTTAATTTGTCAATTGCTTGGCCAAGAACTCACAAGTGCCTTATCTACAACCTATTCGACCTTACTACTTAAACTTAGCCTTTCATACACTTATCTCTATTGTTTTAGAAGGCCGAATCCTTATGTGTTCCAACATCTAGCTTACTCAATTCAACACATCAAAACGACATTTAGGCCGATTTTGCTAGCACACAAGCCTTTGACCGAATGTCCTTGACCCCTAGTCACCTAAATTTTTATTCTTTAAAACTCATCCAAGACCACATTCGGCACCTCCAACCAATAATTTAGATATTCTCAAGTTCATTCACAAGTACAATTATATATCACGTTAAGCATTAATCATTTTGCAACATGAATTCTATAGCATGGCCGAATACTCATGCACATACACACATAACAACAAGAACTCAATGACACAAAAATCTCCTTTCCAAAGTACATACATACCCATACATACGGCAACTTCCATTCTTTTCTCCCAACAATGAATCCATGAATTTTGCCACGGGTTAACTAGACTATACCCATATCAACTAAATCTCAATATCAATTAGAATAAAAATCACAACGCATACCTTTCCATTGAAATAGCCATGGCCGAATGCCTTGGTTTCCTTTTTTTCAATCTTTCCTTTCTCAATTTCGGCAAATGAAGAAGATGGAAGATGAGCCTTCCTTCACCTTTGTTTTCTTTACTCACGGCAATTGTAACAAGGAAAAGGATGAACACTCCTTCTTCCTCCCTTATTTTATTCATCTTTTTCCTTTTTAATTCCTTTCTTTAATTTATTCTAATTTACTTACCAATATTAAATAATAAACAACA
The DNA here is from genome assembly GCF_007990345.1 of Gossypium hirsutum. Lineage (NCBI taxonomy): Eukaryota > Viridiplantae > Streptophyta > Magnoliopsida > Malvales > Malvaceae > Gossypium > Gossypium hirsutum. The sequence goes on from NC_053436.1 coordinate 21,002,796, forward strand.
TAAACTTGGAGGAATGGAACCATGCTTGGCCGGCCACTTAACATGAATTGGGCACTTTGACATGCAAACCCAAACTTTCCTATTTTAATACTATTTGGTCCTTACTTATTTACCTATCATAATTTTCTAAGTCTCTCAACTAGATCCTTTCAAGCAAAATTCACATTCCTAAGATAAAATTAAAACATCAAATTTTTATACAAGTACTATCACACATATAAGATATGCAAATAAAATTTTAACTAAATTTTATGACTCGGTTTTGTGGTCCCGAAACCACATTCCGACTAGGGTCAAATTAGGGCTGTCACATACTCAATCCACACTGGTTTAACTTGGAGCTTAGCCAACAAGCTACCATCATCAAATAAGCTAAGACAAGCAAACATTGCTCTCAGATCAATCATAGCTTTGCGGCTCAATGCGTCGGCCACCATATTGGCCTTACCAAGACGGTATTCAATCGAATAGTCATAGTTCTTAAGTAGCTCGATCCATCTACACTGCCTAAGGTTCAGCTCCTTCTGAGTGAGGAGGTACTTGAGGCTCTTGTGATCCGTGTAAATGATACACTTCTCACCGTACAGGTAATGCCTCCAAATTTTTAGTGCGAAAACCACTGCAGCCAAATCCAAGTCATGCGTCAGATAACTCATCTCATAAGTCTTAAGCTGGCGAGATGCATATGCCACGACCTTGCCATCTTGCATTAACACACATCCCAAACTGCTATGTGATGCATCGCTATACACAGTGAACTTCTTTCTAAACTCTGGCTGTATTAAATCAAGGGCCTCAGTCAGAACTTTCTCGAGATTCCCAAAGCTCTCTCACTGTGCATCAGTCCAGTTAAATGGCATGCCCTTACATAGCAACTTAGTTAAAGGCGTTGCAATCAGCAAGAACCCCTCTACAAATCTACAATAGTACCTAGCCAGTCCCAGAAAACTACGAATTTCTGATACAGTCTTAGGTTGCTTCCAATCTAAAACAACCTCAATTTTCTGAGGATCAACCATAATCCCATCAGCAAATACCACATAACCAAGAAATGTTACGTAACCAGAATTCACACTTGCTGAACTTGGCATACAGTTGTTTCTCCCTTAAAGTTTACAGAACTACCTGGAGATGTTGATACGTGATATTCATGACAGGTTTTAAATATTTATAATGAACCGTTCTTGAAACTAACTATTATCACAATGAAGGAAAGTGTACCTATCGAACAGTAACATAGCTTTAGCAAGACCGGATTATTGAACCTAAAGAAACTAAAAGTACTAGTAATGATTGTCTTTTTATTATCTAGCCTAAGAATAATGGGGTTTGTTTTAACTAACTAATTAACTAAACTAAGAATTCACAGAAAATAGAATTGGGGAATTACTTTTGGAAAACTCGATTGATTGAGACAATACCTAAGGAAAATCCACCTAGACTTCACTTGTTATTTGACTCTGAATCAGATGATTTATTCATTTGACTTGATCCGTAGAAATCCCTAAGTTATATTATTATCTCTCTCGAAACTAACAACGTCTAACCCTAGGTTGAATAATTAAAATCTTTTTCTAATTAACTCCCTAAGGTTGTATTAACTCGATCTATGGATCCCCCTATTAGGTTTCACCCTAATCCGGTAAAATCTTGTCACCTTATCTCTAGGCGTGCAACCAACTCCGCTTAATTATGACAAATGCTCTTAGACAGGGTCTATTCCTCGTATGAATAAGAGCTTATCTTGAGTCAATATCCTGGAATATCAAAACAAGAATTAAGATCACATAATTAAAAACAAGTCAAATATTTATCATAAAATTTAGATAATAATAACAATATCTATCTTAGGTTTCATTCCCCTTAGGTATTTAGGGGTTTTAGTTCATAACTAAAAAGGTAAACATCTTAAAAGAATAATGAATACAAAAGATAAAAAAAACTAAAAATCCTGAAGGGAAATTGAGGGGAGATCTTCAGTCTTGATGATGAATCCAGCTTCTGAGATGAATTAATCGGCTTTCCTTGAGCAGTTCCCTGCCTCCTTCCCTATGTGTCCCCTTTTTCCTCCTCCTCTAGGGTGTATTTATAGGCTTTGGAATGCCTAAGAACCCTCAAATTTTCCTTTTTTGAATTAGACTAAACTTGGGTTTGGCAGGGAAACGCCGGTGTGACACGCTCGTGTGCGATTACTTTAGGCTGTGGTCAAGCCTGTTAAATAGGCACGGGCGTGTGGTCAACCCGTGTGACTCGTGCTTTGATTCTGCCAAATTGACACGATTGTGTGGTCTGCCCATGTGAGGAGGTCTAGGCTGTGTTGATTTTGTACGTTGGCCCATTTTCTTCATTTTTGGCCCGTTTCTCGTTCCTTACACTCTCTTATGCTCACCTAAGTATAAAACATGAAATTAAGACATTAGGAGCATTGAATTGACCAATTTTAAGAAAAAATCATCCATAAAATGTGCTAAGCATGGGATAGAAATATGTATAAATTACGGTTTATCAAATACCCCCACACTTAAGCATTTGCTTGTCCTCAAGCAAAATCCTTAACTCATAATCAAAATAAATTCTTCTCAACTTTTAATTTCTATTGATAATATCTCAAAATAATCCATAGGTAATCATACATTGAAAATTTAACTGAAAGAACATCAAAGTTTCAAACATTCCAAGTTGAGTATTTTATCATGAAAACATAGGTTTCTCCCCTCGTCTAAGTAATTACCTTTGATTCAAAATGTCACAGGGTTTCACATCCTCACTAAAGATTCACTCAAATCACTCGAGATGTTTAAGAACAATAAATGAAGCACTCAATAGTCAATAATGAAGAGTCATTACCATAGGCTTGCATGAAAATCAAATCTCCACCACTATAAATTGAGATGATACATCAATCAAAATGTCTTTAGTGGGTTGTAATGTGGCTTTGGCTAGAGGGTGTGGTCACAAGCTGAAAGAAAGGGTTAGAATCAAGATTGAATTGAAAAATTGCCAAGTTAGAAAAATGGCTAGTCATCAATTGCGTACAACAGAGCTTTTTCTCAGAATATGAAATTTAATTTTTTAGCTCAGAAGTTCACTACTACTAAAATGTATACATGTATATTATTATTATTATTTTATTTAGGAACAAGTCAAATTACAAAATAGAATAAAACATAGCTAATCACCTATTCCAACTCAAATCTTGACAAAAAAATGGATCAAATTAATTTAAGGGATTTCAACAATAATGAGTTATGGGTTAATATTGAGGGTACATCAATGAATGGGTTGTTAGGCTCAAGGGGGTTCACTAAAGGTTAATAGTGAAGGTAGGCTTTTATGGGGTGGGTGGGTTAAACCTAAGTGCCCTTACCATTTTGACATATCAAATCAAATGGTGTGGTCTTGACATGCATAATCAAGCAAGTTCTAAAATAACAATTCAATACTGACGCACTCATAATGAAAGTGAGCATGAAAGAAATAATAGATGCTCTAAAGGCTCAAGATTTCACAAAAATTATGGCTTTTTGATGTTTAAACTTGTGAATTCCAACTCAAAATAATACCTAAACTTGGGGGAACTGTAACACCTCCGTTGCCGGAGTCGAACACGAGGTGCTAACAAACTTAATTCATTTATTTGCACAGTTCATTTTAAAATTTTCAGACAAGTTGGCTAACTGCATCACTGTCACCTTAAAAATCATATCTCGAGTTCCAAAACTCAAAAACCAGTTCAGTAAATTTTTATTGAAACTAGATTCATATGTCAATCTAAAAATTTTTTTCTAGAATTTTTGGTCGAGCCAATTAGTACAGTTTATTAGTTAAAGTCTCCCCTGTTTCAGGGTTCAACTACTCTGACCTTCATGCATTACGACTTAGATATCTCCCTGTGCAGAGCTTCAATACTTATTCCGTTTGTTTCTAATGAAACTATACTCAAAAAGAAATCTATACATATAAATCATGACTTCTAATTATCTCTGGTTAATTTATGGTAAATTTCCAAAGTCAGAATAGGGGATCCAGTAATCGCTCTGGCCCTGTTTCACGAAAACTTAAACATCTTACAAAATACGACTCATATGGTCGTTACGATTCTTCCATATGAAAATATACTCATCAAGGTTCAATTAAATAATTTATTCATTATTTAATTACTTTTATACTATTTTTAGTGATTTTTCAAACTCACATCACTGCTGCTGTCAGCATCTATTTTAAGGCAGATTTTACCTATTTCATAGTTTCCATGGTTCAACTAGCCTTTTGACATATATAGCACCAAATATGATCGTGATTAACCATTCCAATGGCTAATCATTGCCAAGCATTTCCACACCTCTCACTAATCATATATATACAAAATGATTATAACGCTATGCTCAAAATATATAAGCCATTTTCGCATGGCCAACCGAATATATATACAATACCAAAAAGGTACTTAATTAACAACGTAGGTCAATCCTACACATGCCGTTATCAAAGTTTAACTAAAAGAGTACCAAAAGGGCTTAGATAGTGTGGACGACTTCGACTTTGAAAATCCCGAGTCCGATAGCTGATGAGAAAAAATCTATAAAACAGAGAATTAAAGCAGAGAATAAGCATTTCGATGCTTAGTAAGTTTTAAGCAATGAAATCATTTAAAGGAATGGCATAATAATATCAAGTTTATTTGTTCATCCCTTGGCCAAATAGAAACATAACCGAGATATCACTTTTATCATTAATATCACAAAGGTGAAACCAATTTATCCGGCCAATTCCAATCCACAACCGAATGCTCTCGTCTCAAATGTCCATGTCCATTTCATGCATATGCACACACATTTCATAACTATGACATTGAACTCTCATATTCGGAACTCATACATCATAATCAGATCATAGACGTTCGGATAATTTAAATAATGTGCTAAGCATTCCCATCGAATTTCAAAGTCATAATTGAAGGATATTCACATTCTCAACAAAGGTAAATTACTTACCTAGTTGTCTTACAGTAAGTAGCGCATGTGATTAAAATTATTCCAGCATGTATTATGTGATTTCTCATAAGAACACTTTGGGTTTTCACCCTCAAATATTATGCTGGTGCAACATCCTTCGGAATAAAGTCCGACTCTTAGCACTGGCTCAAAAGCCCTTCGAGACCAAGCTCGGATTAGACCACTGGCTCGCAGGCCCTTTGGAACCAAGTCCGGTTATGACACTGGCTCTAAAAAGTCCTTCGAAACTAAGTTCGGTTATTAGCACTGGCTCAAAAGCCCTTCGAGACCAAGCTCGGATTAAACCACTGGCTCGCAGGCCCTTCGGAACTAAGTCCGGTTATCCACAAGATTTCTATAACCATTCGGCTACAAGTAAATACCTTTCTTATTTATTTTATCATGTAATTCAAGTAGAATCGTCAAGTCACGTGTTAATTATTATGCTCATAGACAAATAATTGCCTTATTAAATCGTAGGCTAAATTTCATTACTCAAAGACTTACCTCGAATGTTGTCGAACGATTTTAACGGCTATTTGATCACTTTTTCCTTTCCCTTATCCAACTTGGATCCTCTAAGCTCTTGAGCTAAATCAAACAAATTTACTTCTGAATCAAACACATACATACGGCAACCATATACATTTCAAAAACCAATTCATTCGTATCATTTGTCCATATATTAGCTTTTAGCATATTTGGTCATTAGAGCGACCTATTTAACTTTCAAGCATTCATTTCTAATTTTAATTAAACAATGCCGAATGCCATTAACTACTAATGCCACACACACATATGCATAAAATTCATCCATACATAACCTATAGCTCATTCGGTCATTCATCTCTCAAACCTATCAAAGCTTCATATCAAACTTCCCTGGCCGAATACACATATAATGTAACACCCCATACCCGAGACCGTTGCCGGAGTCGAACACGAGGTGTTAACGGACTTAATTCATTTATTTGCACAGTTCATTTTAAAATTTTCAGACAAGCTGGCTAACTGCGTCACTGTCACCTTAAAAATCATATCTCGAGTTCCAAAACTCGAAAACCGGTTCCGTAAATTTTTCTTGAAACTAGACTCATATGTCCATCTAAAAACTTTTTTCTAGAATTTTTGGTCAAGCCAATTAGTACAGTTTATTAGTTAAATTCTCCCCTGTTTCAGGGTTCGACTACTCTGACCTTCATGCATTACGACTTAGATATCTCCCTGTGCAGAGCTTCAATACTTATTTCGTTTGTTTCTAATGAAACTAGACTCAAAACGGAATCTATACATATAAAGCGTGACTTCTAATTATCTCTGGTTAATTTATGGTAAATTTCCAAAGTCAGAACAGAGGATCCAGTAATCGCTCTGGCCCTGTTTCACGAAAACTTAAACATCTTACAAAATACGGCTCATATGGTCGTTACGCTTCTTCCATATGAAAATAGACTCATCAAGATTAAATTACATAATTTATTAATTATTTAATTACTTTTCTACTATTTTTAGTGATTTTTCAAACTCACATCACTGCTGCTGTCAGCATCTATTTTAAGGCAGATTTTACCTATTTCATAGTTTCCATGGTTCAACTAGCCTTTTGACATATATAGCACCAAATATGATCGAGATTAACCATTCCAATGGCTAATCATTGCCAAGCATTTCCACACCTGTCACTAACCATATATATACAAAATGATTATAACGCTATCCTCAAAATATATAAGCCATTTTCGCATGGCCAACCGAATATATATACAATACCAAAAAGGTACTTAATTAACAACGTAGGTCAATCCTATCCATGCCGTTATCAAGGTTTAACTAAAAGAGTACCAAAAGGGCTTAGATAGTGTGGACGACTTCGACTTTGACAATCCCGAGTCTGATAGCTGATGAACCAAAATCTATAAAACAGAGAATCAAAGAAACGGAATAAGCATTTAATGCTTAGTAAGTTTTGAGTAATGGAATTAGTTTCGACTAAAGTATAACACTCATATGGCTATATGAATAACTTCATATATGCACATTCTCATAATCATACTTACTTCACGCTTCAATCAATATATTCATACACAAGGTATCAAACCTAACTAAAGGCCGAAAGTTCGTTAATCAATTGAACGAATACTATTTAAAACGAATCGACTTTTCCGATGCATATACGAAACATACCTTATCGTTTGGATTTTACGAGCGTATTAATTGAAATTATTACAGCAAGATCGCTCACTTCCAAACCCAAGTATCTTCGGGACTTAGCCGGATATAGCAACTCGCACAAATGCCTTCGGGTCTTAGCCCGGATATAGTCACTAGCATAAATGCCTTCGGGAATTAGCCCGGATATAATCACTAGCACAAATGCCTTCGGGACTTAGCCCGGGTATAGTAACTTGCACAAATGCCTTCGGGACTTAGCCCGGATATCATCCGAATAATCAAGCACATGTACCAATAAATCATGACACATCCATATTTCATTATCATAATTAGAATTCAAACACAAGACGCTTATCAACCATTATCATTTTCGGCTCAATAGCCACATACAAAGAGCATGATTTCGATTTGCTTTATAACATGATCTCTATACACATTCGGCTACCCGTCATAGGTATAAACTAATCACCTAAATATATAATTCAAGTAGAATCATTATATCACCGTTTAATTGTTATGCTTATATGTTGTGACTTAATCAAATCATAAACTAAGTTCCATTATTCGAAAACTTACCTCGGATGTTGTCAAACGATTTCAACGGCTATTCGATCACTTTTTCCTTTCCCTTATCCAACTTTGACCCCACTTGCTCTTGAGCTAAATAAGTATAAATAGAGACGTTTAATATTTCGGTCAATAGTGTTTACTTATTATTCGCATTCGGTAATCAAATATCCATCTCATTTTAATATATTATTGTTACCACAATAAACCTACCGATTTCATAACTAATATATGTTCATACACAAATGTTACTTTCACCAAATGCTCTTGTAATTAAAGTAACGACTTATCAGTCGACTATCAAAACCAAATGTGTAACGCCCCGTGCCCGAGACCATTGCCGGAGTCGAACACGAGGTGTTAACAGACTTATTTCATTGTAAAACACGGTTCATTTTAAAATTTCCAGACAAGCTGGTTAACTGCATCACAGTCACTTTAAAAATCATATCTCGAGTTCCAAAACTCAAAAACTGATTCCGTAAATTTTCCCTAAAACTAGACTCATATATCCATCTAAAAATTTTCTTCTAGAATTTTTGGTCAGGCCAAATAGTACAGTTTATTAGTTAAAGTCTCCCCTGTTACAGGGTTCGACTACTCTGACCTTCATGCATTGCGACTTAGATATCTCCTTGTACAGGGCTTCAATACTTATGCCGTTTGTTTCTAATAAAACTAGACTGGAAGAGGAATTTATACATATAAAGCATGACTTCTAATTATCTCTAGTTAATTTATAGTGAGTTTCCAAAGTCAGAACAGGGGGTCCAGAAGTCGCTCTGGCCCTGTTTCACGAAAACTTAAACATCTCTTAAAATACGGCTCATATGATCGTTTCGTTACTTTGATATGAAAATAGACTCATCAAGGTTCAATTACATAATTTATTCGCTATTTAATTCCATTCCTATTATTTTTAGTGATTTTTCAAATTCACTTCACTGCTGCTGTCAGCATCTATTATAAAGTAAATTTCACCTATTTCGTAGTTTCCATGATTCAACTAGAATTTGTCATACATAGCACCAAAATGATCGTGATTAACCATTCCAATGGCTAATCGTTACCAAACATTTCCACACCACTCAATGAACAACTTACAAAATGATTATAATGCTATGCTCAAAATATATATATAAGCCATTTTCGCATGGCTATCCATGTAACACCCCGAACCCGAGACCGTCGCCGGAGTCGAACACGAGGTGTTAACAGACTTCAAACCACTTATTTGACATTTCCCAGACAAGCTACCAATCTGCGTACTAGTCGCTTTAAAAATCATATCTTGAGTTCTGAAACTCAAAATCCAGTTCCGTAAATTTTCCCTGGAACTAGACTCATATACCTATATGGTAGAATTTTTGTAGAATTTTTGGTCAGGCCAATTAGTACATTTTATTAGTTAAATTCTCTCATGTTACAGGGATCGACTACACTGACCTTTTCGCATTACGACTTGGATATCTCCCTGCACAGAGCTTCAATTCCGGTGCCGTTTGTTTCTATAGAAACTAGACTCAGAGAGGAATCTGTACATATATGGCATGACTCCTAATTATCTCTGGTTAACTTATAATGAATTTCCAAAGTCGGAACAGGGAATCCAGAAACCGTTCTGGCCCTGTCTCACGAGAACCTGAATATCTCTTAACATACTGTCCATATGATCATTTTGTTACTTCTATATGAAAATATACTCATCAAGCTTCGATTACATAATTTATTCATTAATTAATTCCACTCCTACTATTTGTAGTGATTTTCAATCTCACGTCACTGCTGCTGCCAGCATCTGTTACGAAAGCAACTATGCCTATTTCGTGATTTCTCCTTGATCTAACTAGTAATTCATCATACATATCACCAATTATGATCATGACTAGCCATGCCAAAGGCTAATCATTGTCAAACATCCCCCTACTACACTATTGCCATATCATGAATTTTAACACCAAAATAATCAACCATGACATATGGCATAAAAAGAAAAGTCGAATTACCAAGATTTACGACCTAACGTTATGAAACCAAACCCAACCGAACATTTATGCCATTTTCGCATGGCTAAAAGTTTACATACCAAAGTTCAAACACAACATAATAGCCTATACATGCCGAAATGTTCTCCTAAGCCGACTAAGAAGAAAGTACCAAAACTTGCTAGCTGGTGTGATGACTCCAATGACGGCCCGATCACGCAAAAAGAGACGAGTCCAAGAAACCTAAAATAGGTGACAAGGAAACACCGAGTGAGTATATAACTCAGTAAGTCATAAGCAATGCACTACCATCCATTAATAACATTATCACAAGAGGAAGCAAAATGGAACGAGGCTAGTTACTCCATCCATACCGAACCATACCATAGTTCCTCAAACCTATCGGTTCAATCTCATACCAAGTCATGCATTCACATTCCATATACTAATCAATAGGATATTCGAGGCATTTTCATACATCATTTTATTTTCGTTACAATCATACAACTAAACGACCTTTCACCTATTCCACGATAAATCTTATGTACGTGACTTCAATTATAATTGTCACATAGTTTCAAACTTACCAAGCTCAACTTCAAATATAAACATAACGCCTATTAGTCACGAACTCAAGGTACTTACCCGATCCGCTGTCCGTGATCGCCTCAATAATGTCGCACACTTACTGTTCATAATGATTCAAAAGTATATATATTAAGTCCGCACACTCAGTGCTATATAATCAACTCGCACACTTAGTGCTATATAATCAAACTCGCACACTTAGTGCTACATAATCAAGCTCGCACACTTAGTGCTACATAATCAAGCTCGCACACTTAGTGCTGTACAATTTAAACCCGCACACTTAGCGCCAATCTCATGATCATAAATGTTTATACCCGCACTCTTAGTGCCGAGATCAACAACTCAATACATCTCACCTCTTTTCTCTTCATCCAACACTTTCATCACCACATACATACATGTATATATATATTTATCATTCCATTCAGCATCATTACATAGACGTTATGATCATTTAAATTAATACAACTATATGCTTAATGACTTACTTTGTGTTGGGTAAGACGGTTCCAACTCGGCTACTCGATGATCTTTTCTTTGCCTTTGCTTGATTCTCCTTGTGCTTAATCAATAAATCAATTAGTTTAACCATCTTGCTAAACATTCATACTTCAATTACACATGCATATGTATGTTTGTATATTCGGCAATGACAATGGTAATTTAGCAAACCTTAATTTAACTTATAATTGTTCATAACACATTTAAAGCATCCACTCCATTCCATCATTTTAAAGCACATACATTACTCAATATTATCCAAGTTCACATTCGGCATTTTCACAAATACACATGCCGATTTCATTCACTCATCTCTAATGTTAATTAAGAAATGCCGAATGTCACCAACTAAATGGCATACACACACTCACATGCATAAAAGTCATCCACACCTCCTATAGCTCATTCGGCATTCACAAAATCATACCATTAGAATTCATGTACAATACCGAACCTTTAGACATTCAAACATCTACCCTATTCTTTTCAAATCATCTAAACGGCAACATTCACATTCTAGCATTTAAATACAAAACATTTATTCAAGTAACTAAGCAAGTCCAAGTTCGGCTATTACACATATAAATACTATCAAATTAAATTTTTAACTAGATCAAACATCTCTCATCAACATTTATTCATTAAAACATAAAGAAAATAATCAAATCTCTTCATTAACCACCATGGCTGAATGCTCCATTCACCACCCAAATCCAAATTTTTAACATGGGCAAAGTAAGGAACTTAGTAACTAACTTAAAATAAGCTAAAATTTCAAAATATAACATGAATTACTAACCTTGTTTTAAGCTTAAGATGGCCGAATGCTATATCCCTTTTCTTCTTTAAAGTTCGGCTACTAAGGGAGAAGATGAAACCAACATTTTGTCTTTCTTTTGTTTTTCTATTATCCTTTCTTTTTCTTTTCTTTAGCTCACGGCCATGGGGGGGGGGGAACAACCACACATTTTTTTGTTTTTATTTCTTTATTACCCATACTCCCTATTTTATTTTTTTCTAACATGCCTCACTAAGCCAACATGTTCCCAACATGTTTCCACTCATAGCATGGCAGGCCACTAGCTCAAATTTTGGGTAATTTGACATGCAAACCCATCATTCTCACTACATGCTTTAATAGGTCCTTATAAATTAACCTATCACATTTCAAAATTTTCTCACATAAGTCCTATTTACTAAAATTCACCTACAATTAAACAAAATTCAAATATGAAATTTTCACACATGCATATATACATATAATAAGCATCAAATATGACAGCTAATTATTTTTATGACTCGGTTTAGCGGTCCCGAAACCACTTCCCGACTGGGGTCAATTTTGGGCTGTCACAACTCTCCCCCACTTAAGAAATTTTCGTCCCCGAAAATCTTACCGGTAAATAGGTTTGGGTATCGTTCTTTCATCGAGCTCTCAGTTTCCCAAGTAGCTTCCTCGATCCCGTGTTTGAGCCATAACACCTTTACTAACGGAACCCTTTTGTTTCGCAACCCCTTCACTTCACGAGCTAGGATACGCATCGGCTCTTCTTCATAACTCATATCGGCTTGAATTTCAACCTCCGACGGACTAATTATGTGCGAAGGATCAGATCTATAGCGTCAAAGCATCGAAACATGAAAGACGTCGCGAATCTTTTCAAGTTTAGGGGGTAAAATCAATCGATACGCAACTGGACCGACTCGTTCAGATATTTCGTATGGCCCAATGAATCTCGGACTCAACTTGCCCTTTTGGCCAAATCTGAGTACCTTTTTCCAAGGCGAAACTTTAAGAAACACTTTATCTCCCACCTGATATTCAATGTCTTTTCGTTTCAAGTCCGCATACGATTTCTGACGATCCGTGGCTGCCTTTAGACTTTCACAGATTACCCTTACTTTCTGTTCGGCATCTTTAATCAAATCGACTCCGAAAATTTTACTTTCACCGAGCTCGGTCCAAAACAATGGTGTACGGCATTTACGACCGTACAAAGCCTCGTAAGGTGCCATCTTAATACTTGATTGAAAACTATTGTTGTAAGCGAATTCAATCAAAGGTAAATACCGTTCCCATGAACCACTAAACTCGAGGATGCAACATCTCAACATATCCTCAAGTATCTGAATTATCCGCTCGGATTGACCATCGGTTTGTGGATGAAAAGCGGTGCTAAAATGCAGCTTGGTACCCAAAGCTTCTTGCAATTTCTTCCAAAATCGTGAGGTGAATCTCGGATCTCTATCCGACACGATAGAAATAGGTACTCCATGTAATCTCACAATCTGAGAAACATACAATTCGGCTAGTTTATCCAATGAAAAATCCGTACGCACGGGGATAAAGTGAGTCGACTTAGTCAGTCTATCAACAACAACCCAAATCGCATCCTTCTTGCTTGCTGACAAGGGCAGTCCGGGCACAAAGTCCATTGTGACTCAATCCCATTTCCACTCGGGTATCATGATCGGCTGAAGTAATCCTGAAGGCACTTGATGTTCCGCTTTCACTTGTTGACATATTAAACATCTCAAAACAAAGTCGGAGATGTCCCGTTTCATACCATGCCACCAAAACTGACGTTTCAAATCGTTGTACATTTTCGCACTCCCCGGGTGAATTGACATTCGGCTACAATGAGCTTCGTTCAGAATCATCGAAATGAGTTCTGAATTTCTTGGAACACACAACCGACCTCTGAACCTCAAACAATCGTCATCATCAATTTGAAATTCGGATTCCATATTCGGAATACATTCAGCCCGTTTTGCAACCAATTCATCGTTGTCTTTCTGAGCTTCACGAATTTGATGAATCAATAATGGTTTGGCCTTTAATTCAGCTACTAACACATTGTCGGGTAGAACAGACAAGTGTACATTCATCGCTCGTAAAGCAAACAGTGATTTCCGGCTTAAGGCGTCCGCAACCACATTAGCCTTTCCCGGGTGGTAATCAATGACAAGCTCGTAATCTTTCAACAACTCAAGCCAACGTCTTTGTCGCAGATTTAAGTCTCTTTGAGTCATCAAATATTTGAGACTTTTGTGATCCGAAAATACATGGCACTTTTCGCCAAACAAATAATGTCGCCATATTTTCAAAGCAAATACGATGGCGGCTAGTTCGAGATCATGGGTTGGATAATTTCTCTCATGTGGCTTCAATTGTCTCGACGCATAGGCCACAACTCGACCTTCTTGCATCAATACGCAACCCAACCCGAGTAGGGATGCGTCACTATAAATGACAAACTCTTTGCCTGATTCGGGTTGCACTAAAATTGGAGCTTTAGTCAAATGAGTTTTCAGTTGATCGAAGCTTTTCTGACATTTCTCCGTCCATTCGAACTTAGCATCCTTTTGAAGTAGCTTCGTCATTGGTGTGGCTATCATCGAGAACCCTTTTACAAATCGTCGGTAATAACCGGCGAGCCCCAGGAAGCTCCGAACTTCGGTAACATTTCTTGGAGGCTTCCAGTTAAGTATGGCTGAAATTTTGCTCGGGTCAACTCGAATACCCGATGCGGATACCACATGACCCAAGAAACTAACCTCTCTTAACCAGAACTCACACTTACTGAACTTAGCATATAACTTCTTATCCTGCAAAATTTGCAACACTAATCTCAGGTGTTCAGCATGTTCGGTCTCATCTCCTGAATAGACTAAGATGTCATCAATGAACACAACTACGAAACGGTCCAAATACTGTCTGAAGATCCGATTCATCAAATCCATAAATACCGCAGGGGCATTAGTGAGCCCGAACGGCATCACTAAGAACTCGTAGTGACCGTACCTCGTTCTGAAAGCAGTTTTGGGTACGTCCGAATCTCGAATCCGCAACTGATAATAACCCGATCTCAAATCTATCTTTGAAAACACTGAGGCTCCCTTTAGTTGATCAAACAAATCATCAATGCGCGGTAATGGATATTTATTCTTTATCGTCACTTTATTCAGTTGACGATAGTCAATGCACAATCTCATGGTTCCGTCCTTCTTTTCACGAACAATACTGGTGCACCCCAAGGTGAGAAACTTGGTCGAGCGAAACCTCTATCCGTCAACTCTTGCAATTGAGCTTTCAATTCCTTTTTAACTCGGTTAGTGCCATACGATACGGAGCTATCGAAATTGGCGTAGTTCCAGGTACAAGCTCAATACCAAACTCTATCTCCCGAACAGGTGGCAAACCCGGTAACTCTTCAGGAAAAACATCCGGGTATTCACAAACCACCGGCACAGATTCGGGTTTCTTTTCTAATTCTTTGTCATCAAGTACATACGCAAGGTATGCTTCGCACCCTTTTCTTACATATTTCTGGGCCAACATTGCTGATATTACAGCTGGCAACCCCCTTAAGTCTGTAGACTCAACTCGGATTATCTCGTTATTTGCGCACCTCAAATCAATAGTCTTGCTTTTGCAATTCACAACCGCATCATGCGCGGTCAACCAATCCAAACCAAGAATAACATCAAATTCGTCAAACGGCAAAAGCATCAAATCGGCCAGAAAACAGGATTCTCGGATTATTAGAGGGCATCTCTTACACACTTTATCAACAAGTACGCATTGACCCAAAGGGCTTGACACTCGAATTACGAACTCAGTAGACTCAACAGGTAGAGTCTTACTGGATGCTAAGGTTTTGCATACATATGAATGAGTAGAGCCAGGGTCAATCAATGCAATCACATTAGTATCAAAGACAGTGAAGGTACCAGTGATGACGTCAGGGGAGGATGCCTCATCTCGTGCGCGAATGGCATATGCTCTAGCAGGAGTACGGTTCTCGGCTCGAACAGCCGTATCAGAGGCCCCTCTCTGACTACCACCCCTACCTCCTAAAATTCTCGGTGGTCTACCTCTAGTTGTCACTCCACTAGGTCTTGCACCTTGAATCTTATTCTTCTCATCAAGCTCCGTGCAATCTCTAATGAAGTGGTCCTTCGAACCGCATCCGTAACAGGCCCTGTTAATAGACTTACCCCAACATTCACCTATGTGTCATCTTCCATATTGGGGACATTCAGGTTTCTCTAGACGATTATTGCCCACACTAGCTACCGAAGTAGCTCGGGAGTCCGTCGATGGTCGTGCTCTGATGGAAATTCCCGCAGTCATCCTCGACTTATTAGTGTCCTCCCTGAACTTCTTTACAGCTGAGAATGGAGCTTTACCCGTCGATCTTTTACGATAGTCTCTAGCTTCAAATTCAGCCTTCTTCTTCCCCTTTCCAAGTTCTTCCGCCTTGCAGGCTCGTTCGACTAGTGTCACGAATTCTTTTATCTCCAAAATACCCACTAATAGCTTTAAATCTTCATTCAATCCTTCTTCGAATCTTTTGTACATAGCAACCTCATCAGCTACACACTCCCGGGCATACCTACTGAGTCTTACGAATTCATGTTCGTATTCAGATACTGTCATACGGCCTTGCTTGAGTTCCAAGAATTCCTTACGCTTTTGATCGATGAATCGTTGACTAATATATTTCTTTCGAAATTCCGCTTGGAAGAAATCCCAAGTAACTCGTTCGTTTGGGACTATGGAAATCAAGGTCCTCCACCAATAGTAGGCTGAGTCTCGCAACAAAGATATAGCACACTTTAGACATTCATCGGGTGTGCATGACAGTTCATCGAACACCCGAATGGTGTTATCAAGCCAGGACTCGGCCCTTTCGGCATCATCAGTAACTATGGCCTTAAACTCCTCAGCCCCGCGCTTCCTAATCAAGTCTACAGGTGGTTTACTCGGCCTCACAGGATCAGTAACTGATGGCATTACTGGCTCTTGGGGTGGATTATTCAAATTCGGGAATTGTTGGACAGTCGGATTGGTTCGGGCATATTGCGCGACCCACTCATTCATCATGGTAAAGAAGGCCTGTTTAGCCCCCTCACCTTGATTATTTGCAGATGACTGAGGTTCAACAGGCGGTGTCCCTTGTGCAGGAGCAGCCACTACACTTTCAATGTCATCCGCCAAGGTTCTCTCTACACCGGGATCCATTTACTAATCAAAACATAAATTTTAACCGTCAGAAGTCATCACACATTTAAACATTAACATTAAGGCATGTATAGCTAGACTCATACGTGCTATGGTAGTCCTAGAACCAACTAAACCTGGCTCTCATACCAATAAAATTGTAACACCCCGAACCCGAGACCGTCGCCGGAGTTGAACACGAGGTGTTAACAGACTTCAAACCACTTAATTGACATTTCCCAGACAAGCTGCCAATCTGCGTACTAGTCGCTTTAAAAATCATATCTTGAGTTCTGAAACTCAAAATCCAGTTCTGTAAATTTTCCCTGGAACTAGACTCATATACCTATATGGTAGAATTTTTGTAGAATTTTTGGTCGGGCCAATTAGTACAGTTTATTAGTTAAAGTCTCCCATGTTACAGGGATCGACTACACTGACCTTTGCACATTACGACTTGGATATCTCCCTGCACAGAGCTTCAATTCCGATGCCGTTTGTTTCTATAGAAACTAGACTCAGAGAGGAATCTGTACATATATGGCATGACTCCTAATTATCTCTGGTTAATTTATAATGAATTTCCAAAGTCGGAACAGGGAATCCAGAAACCTTTCTGGCCCTGTCTCACGAGAACCTGAATATCTCTTAACATACTGTCCATATGATCATTTCGTTACTTCTATATGAAAATAGACTCATCAAGCTTAGATTACATAATTTATTCATTAATTAATTCCACTCCTACTATTTTTAGTGATTTTTCAATCTCACATCACTGCTGCTGCCAGCATCTGTTACGAAAGCAACTATGCCTATTTCGTGATTTCTCCTTGATCTAACTAGTAATTCATCATACATATCACCAATTATGATCATGACTAGCCATGCCAAAGGCTAATCATTGTCAAACATCCCCCTACTACACTATTGCCATATCATGAATTTTAACACCAAAATAATCAACCATGACATATGGCATAAAAAGAAAAGTCGAATTACCAAGATTTATGACCTAACGTTATGAAACCAAACCCAACCGAACATTTATGCCATTTTCGCATGGCTAAAAGTTTACATACCAAAGTTCAAACACAACATAATAGCCTATACATGCCGAAATGTTCTCCTAAGCCGACTAAGAAGAAAGTACCAAAACTTGCTAGCTGGTGTGATGACTCCAATGACGGCCCGATCACGCAAAAGAGACGAGTCCAAGAAACCTAAAATAGGTGACAAGGAAACACCGAGTGAGTATATAACTAAGTAAGTCATAAGCAATGCACTACCATCCATTAATAACATTATCACAAGAGGAAGCAAAATGGAACGAGGCTAGTTACTCCATCCATACCGAACCATACCATAGTTCCTCAAACCTATCGGTTCAATCTCATACCAAGTCATGCATTCACATTCCATATACTAATCAATAGGATATTCGAGGCATTTTCATACATCATTTTATTTTCGTTACAATCATACAACTAAACGACCTTTCACCTATTCCACGATAAATCTTATGTACATGACTTCAATTATAATTGTCACATAGGTTCAAACTTACCAAGCTCAACTTCAAATATAAACATAACGCCTATTAGTCACGAACTCAAGGTACTTACCCGATCCGCTGTCCGTGATCGACTCAATAATGTCGCACACTTACTGTTCATAATGATTCAAAAGTATATATATTAAGTCCGCACACTCAGTGCTATATAATCAACTCGCACTCTTAGTGCTATATAATCAAACTCGCACACTTAGTGCTACATAATCAAGCTCGCACACTTAGTGCTACATAATCAAGCTCGCACACTTAGTGCTGTACAATTTAAACCCGCACACTTAGCGCCAATCTCATGATCATAAATGTTTATACCCGCACTCTTAGTGCCGAGATCAACAACTCAATACATCTCACCTCTTTTCTCTTCATCCAACACTTTCATCACCACATACATACATGTATATATATATTTATCATTCCATTCAGCATCATTACATAGACGTTATGATCATTTAAATTAATACAACTATATGCTTAATGACTTACTTTGTGTTGGGTAAGACGGTTCCAACTCGGCTACTTGATGATCTTTTCTTTGCCTTTGCTTGATTCTCCTTGTGCTTAATCAATAAATCAATTAGTTTAACCATCTTGCTAAACATTCATACTTCAATTACACATGCATAAGTATGTTTGTATATTCGGCAATGACAATGGTAATTTAGCAAACCTTAATTTAACTTATAATTGTTCTTAACACATTTAAAGCATCCACTCCATTCCATCATTTTAAAGCACATACATTACTCAATATTATCCAAGTTCACATTCGGCATTTCACAAATACACATGCCGATTTCATTCACTCATCTCTAATGTTAATTAAGAAATGCCGAATGTCACCAACTAAATGGCATACACACACTCACATGCATAAAAGTCATCCACACCTCCTATAGCTCATTCGGCATTCACAAAATCATACCATTAGAATTCATGTACAATACCGAACCTTTAGACATTCAAACATCTACCCTATTCTTTTCAAATCATCTAAACGGCAACACTCACATTCTAGCATTTAAATACAAAACATTTATTCAAGTAACTAAGCAAGTCCAAGTTCGGCTATTACACATATAAATACTATCAAATTAAATTTTAACTAGATCAAACATCTCTCATCAACATTTATTCATTAAAACATAAAGAAAATAATCGAATCTCTTCATTAACCACCATGGCTGAATGCTCCATTCACCACTCAAATCCAAATTTTTAACATGGGCAAGTAAGGAACTTAGTAACTAACTTAAAATAAGCTAAAATTTCAAAATCTAACATGAATTACTAACCTTGTTTTAAGCTTAAGATGGCCGAATGCTATATCCCTTTTCTTCTTTAAAGTTCGGCTACTAAGGGAGAAGATGAAACCAACATTTTGTCTTTCTTTTGTTTTTCTATTATCCTTTCTTTTTCTTTTCTTTAGCTCACGGCCATGGGGGGGGGAAACAACCACACATTTTTTTGTTTTTATTTCTTTATTACCCATACTCCCTATTTTATTTTTTTCTGACATGCCTCACTAAGCCAACATGTTCCCAACATGTTTCCACTCATAGCATGGCCGGCCACTAGCTCAAATTTTGGGTAATTTGACATGCAAACCCATCATTCTCACTACATGCTTTAATAGGTCCTTATAAATTAATCTATCACATTTCAAAATTTTCTCACATAAGTCCTATTTACTAAAATTCACCTACAATTAAACAAAATTCAAATATGAAATTTCACACATGCATATATACATATAATAAGCATCAAATATGACAGCTAATTATTTTTATGACTCGGTTTAACGGTCCCGAAACCACTTCCCGACTAGGGTCAATTTTGGGCTGTCACAATCCAAATATATACAATACCAAAAAGTACATGACTAACAACAAGGGCAGTCCTATACATGTCATTAACAGAGTTCAACTAAAAGAGTACCAAAAGGGCTTTGATAGTGTGGGCGACTTCGACTTTGACACTCCCGAGTCCGATAGCTGACGAACCAAAATCTATAGAACAGAGAATCAAAGAAACGGAATAAGCATTTAATGCTTAGTAAGTTTTGAATAATGAAATTAGTTTCGGCTAAGGTATAACATTCATATGGCTAAATGAATAACCTCATATATGCACATTCTCATAATTATACTTACTTCACACTTCAATCAATATATTCATACACAAGGTATCAAACCTAACTAAAGGCCGAAAATTCGTTAATCAATTGAACGAATACTATTTAAAATGAATCGAACTTTCCGATGCATATACGAAACATACCTTATCGTTTGGAATTTTATGAGCGTATTAATTGAAATTATTACAGCAAGATCGCTCACTTCCAAACCCAAGTATCCTCGGGATTTAGCTGGATATAACAACTCGCACAAATGCCTTCGGGTCTTAGCCCGGATGTAGCAACTCGCACAAATGCCTTCGGGTCTTAGCCCGGATATAATCACTAGCATAAATGCCTTCGGACATAGCCCGGATATAGCAACTCGCAAGAATGCCTTCGGATCTTAGTCCAGTTATCATCCGAATAATCATGCGCATATGGCCACAAATCATAACACATTTTTATTTCGTTTTCATTACTAGGACTCAGACACAAGGCACTTATCTACCATTACCATTTTCGGCTTAATAGCCACATACAAAGAGCATGGTTTTGATTCGCTATATAACATGATCTAATCGAATCATAATCTAAGTTCCATTACTCGAAAACTTACCTCGGATGTTGTCGAGCGATTTCAACGGCTATTCGATCACTTTTTCCTTTCCCTTATCCAACTTTGATCCTCTAAGTTCTTGAGCTAAATCAAACAATTTGCTTCCCAATCAAACACAATCACATGGCATCCATATATATTTTAGAACCATTCTTAACATACTACTCATTTACAAAACAAAACACTCATATCACAATTATAAAACTACAAGCCGAATATACCTATACTTACCTCACTTAAACATCAACCCTCAATTCATGTACATTCTCAAATAGAGTAATCCTTACTTGAACTATTAGCCAACTTTATCAAATGAACAATTTTACTTAAAGTGCCATATATATATATCTACATAAGTGCTTAGATACCATGTTTCCAACAATTATTTCCTAGCTTAGTAGCCGAACCAATATTCAATAATAAACTCCTCTTTGATCAAATATATATTCGGCAAGGACATGATAATTTATACTACATCAATTTTAAGCACATAAATTACTCAAACATAATCAAATTCACATTCGGTCTTGGTACATAATAAGGTAGCCGATTCTTTACCCTTAGCACCCAATGCTCACATATGATTTTTGTATAGTTCAAACACTCATCTACCATCGTTCATCTAAATTTAACATGAAACAACAACCATATATCTCTTCCATTTTCTACCATGGCCGAATGCTCTAGCTACCACACCGTTTCAAATTTTGCCATGGGTTAAGCAAAGAACTTAATGACTAATTCAAAAATGCTAAAAAGAAAATCCAAGAATCATCAATCCACCATCACATGTATCATTACAAAGCTTCACACTTAGCATGCTAATGACATCAACACAAATCCACCTTAGCCGAAACTTAACTCATACAAAACCTATCTTCAAACCATAAAATAGGTAGAATTTAACTAATCATTCAAATGGTGCATAAGTTTTTTTTTCAAGAATGGCATTGAACTTACCTTCCTCTTGCTATCCACTTTGGCCGAATTTCTTCCCTAAAGATTTTTCTTCCTCCTCTTTCTCTAGTCACGGCAATGGGGAGTAAGGGTGAGACAACTTTGGTTTCTCCTCCCACTCACCTCATGTTTTATCATTCTTAATTCACTATTTTATTTTCAAAACTAATAATGCTAATAGAAAATTCATATTATCATCAATGACCCATCCATGCCCGGCCACTACTCATTATAATTGGAAATTGACTTGCAAACCCATCATTCTTATAACATGCATTAATTGATCCTTATAGATTAATCTGTCACATTTTAAAAGTGTCACACATAAGTCCTATTAGCTGAATTCACATGCAATCGACTAAATCGGAGCTTAAAACTTTCACACATTCATATTCACACATTTTAGACAATAAATATCATATTCAAATACTTTGGTGATTCGGTTTAGCGGTCCCGAAACCACTTTTCGACTAGGGTCAATTTAGGTCTGTCACAAACTGACCTTATATTACTAGATATACATGCACCCACATACATAAGCTCAATAATCATAATATAACATCATGTAATTATATCATGTATGTAGCCGAATATACTTGTCATACATACCCAAACAAAAATCAAATTCCAAATTTTTATTCATTGCTCCCTAACCGAATACACTCACCAAGTTCGCAAACACTCTTCAACGATTTCTTTTCTTTAGTCAAACACATAATTTTCCATCTCAAAATTATTTTCCTACCAATTTAACTTACTCCGAGGTTGAATGCTACTTTAGCATTTAGCTTATATTCTCTTGTATTAATAATTGTCATAGTCAATAGATCCATTTCGATTACACAAAATTCATAACCGAATGTTGTTATCTAAGCTACATTATATTATCAAAATGAATTAATAAACTCATATTAGCACTATCAAAAACCAAAATCTATGTCAAGCATTACTCAAGTTTATACTAAAAAGAAATCCATTACAAAGCGAATTTGTCAAAAACTAACAATTCCACATCATCTATTCACGTACAAATACTAACACTTAAGTATAACTAGTTCAACTTCAAATAAACACAAAAAAAATAACAATCTAACCCCTTAATTTCTACTATGGCCGAAAGCTTAAGACATTACCAACTCAAAATTTGTCATGGTTAAGCAAAGAACTTAAGAACTAACTCAAAATATACTAAAATTTTCAAGAATTAGCATGAACTACTCACCTTATTTTGAGTTCAAGATCACCGAATGCTCTTGTTCTTTTCTTTCTTTAGAATCGGCTAGGAAGAAACATGGAAAAGACTTTGTTTCTTCACCCATTTTCTTCCTTTAATTATCATTTCTTTATTTTATTACATCATCCATACTAATATGCATCTACTAATTAAAGTAATAGAAAATTCACTTTGATTATATAATTGACATGGCCGGCCACTACCAATAGTTTGCTAATTTGACATGAAGTACAACACTTTCCCACATATATTAATAGGCCACTTTGCACTTGCCTAGCACATTTCTAAATTGTCTCACATAAGTCCCTACTAAAAATTCACATATATGACCAAATTAAAGTATGAAACTTCACACATGCATTATACATCATAAACAGAATAAACTTTAATATATAAACCCGTTCTGGTCCCGAAACCACTTTCCGACTAGGTCAATTTAGGGCTGTCACATATAAGCACATTTAGCATTTTTATTTACTCATGATACATTCGGCCTTGGCATAATTCTTAAAAAATCCCTATAGCCATTTCACCAATCCAATAATCATCTACTTAATATTCATAACTTATCATGCTAGCTAATATTATTTATTCAAGTTCAACATCTTCATATTCGGGCATTAGCATCAAATATGATAGCCAATTCTTCCCACTTGAATCTAGCATCCATTTAATCATAGTTTGTTCAAGCACTCATACAACAAGATTCATCCAATTACAAGAAACAAAAACTTATTCCTCCATAGCTACAACAAAATAGACACAAAAAATTAAATTTCCTAAAAATTTTAGGACATTCAAATATCCTAAATTATCTAACA